>NW_028270184.1:9550212-9800212 GCF_037043375.1 Chiloscyllium plagiosum | reverse complement strand
GAGGAAAGCTGCCAGCAACTGACTCAACCCCCCTCCCTCACCCCGTCAATCCCTCACTCCCTCCCTCCCTCCCTCCCTCACCCCATCAATCCCTCACTCCCTCCCTCCCTCCCTCCCTCGCTCACCCCGTCACTCCCTCCCTCCCTCCCTCTCTCACCCCGTCACTCCCTCCCTCCCTCACCCCGTCACTCCCTCCCTCCCTCACCCCGTCACTCCCTCCCTCCCTCCTTCACCCCGTCACTCCCTCCCTCCCTCCCTCCCTCACCCCGTCACTCCCTCCCTCCCTCACCCCGTCACTCCCTCCCTCCCTCCTTCACCCCGTCACTCCCTCCCTCCCTCCTTCACCCCGTCACTCCCTCCCTCCCTCACCCCGTCACTCCCTCCCTCCCTCCCTCCCTCACCCCATCACTCACTCCCTCCCTCCCTCACCCCGTCACTCCCTCCCTCCCTCTCTCCCTCACCCCCGTCACTCCCTCACTCCCTCCCTCCCTCACCCCCGTCAGTAACATCAGCGAGGAAAGCTGCCAGCAACTGACTCAACCCCACTCCCTCCCTCCCTCCATCCCTCACCCCGTCACTCCCTCCCTCCCTCCGTCACTCCCTCCCTCACCCCGTCACTCCCTCCCTCACCCCGTCACTCACTCACTCCCTCCCTCACCCCGTCACTCCCTCCCTCCCTCCCTCCCTCACCCCGTCACTCACTCCCTCCCTCCCTCACCCCGTCACTCACTCCCTCCCTCCCTCCCTCACCCCGTCACTCACTCACCACGTCACTCACTTCCTCCCTCCCTCACCCCATCACTCCCTCCCTCCCTCCCTCCCTCACCCCGTCACTCACTCCCTCCCTCCCTCACCCCGTCACTCACTCCCTCCCTCCCTTCCTCACCTCATCACTCACTCCCTCCCTCACCCCGTCACTCCCTCCCTCCCTCCCTCACCCCGTCACTCCCTCCCTCCCTCCCTCACCCCGTCACTCACTCCCTCCCTCCCTCCCTCACCCCGTCACTCACTCCCTCCCTCCCTCCCTCCCTCCCTCACACTGTCCCTCCCTCACCATGTTACTCACTCCCTCCCTCCCTCACTCCCTTCCTCCCTCCCTCACCCTGTCACTCACTCACTCCCTCCCTCACTGCTTCCCTCACTCACTCTGTCCCTCCCTCAACCCGTCACTCCCTCCGTCCCTCACTCCCTCCCTCCCTCCCTCACTCATTCTGTCCCTCCCTCACCCCGTCAGTCCCTCCCTCCCTCAGTCACTCATGCCTGCCCTCCCTCACTCCGCCCCTCCCTCACCCCATCCCTCACTCACTCTGTCCCTCCCTCACCACGTCACTCACTCACTCCCTCCCTCACCCTGTCCCTCCCTCACCCCGTCACTCACTCCCGCCTTCACCCCATCCCTCCCTCTCCCTGTCCCTCCCTCACCCGGTCACTCACTCCCCCTGTCCCCCACTCCCCCTGCCCTGAGTCACTGACTCACCCTTGGCCCTCGATCCCACAGCCTGTGTGCCATGGAGGCTGTAGGAGGAGGATCTGCACTTTCAGGCTGGCAACGCTGTGGGCTGCGGGAAGGTAACATGATTGTGGGAAACCAGCATCACCAGGGGGAGGACAGTGCCGAACGACCCGAATCAACTTCCTGGTCACAGGAATGATGTGTGGAGTAAGTCACACAAGGAGCAGCTGAGGACTCAGGGTCAGCAGAGTCATAGAAAACAGCCCCAGCCTATTCAACCTCTCACTGTACGTCAAACCCTCCAACCGTGGCAACGTCTTAGGAAATCTTTTCTGAACCCTTTCAAGTTTAACAACATCTTGCCGAAAGGAGGGAGAATTACACGCAATATTCCAAAAGTGGCCTCACCAATGTCCTATACAGCCGCAACATGACCTCCCAGCTCCTGTACTCAATACTCTGACCCTCCGACAGTGCGGCACTCCCTCAGCACTGACCCTCCGACAGTGCGGCACTCCCTCAGTACTGACCCTCCGACAGTGCGGCACTCCCTCAGTACTGACCCTCCGACAGTGCGGCACTCCCTCAGCACTGACCCTCCGACAGTGCGGCACTCCCTCAGCACTGACCCTCCGACAGTGCGGCACTCCCTCAGTACTGACCCTCCGACAGTGCGGCACTCCCTCAGTACTGACCCTCCGACAGTGCGGCACTCCCTCAGTACTGACCCTCCGACAGTGCGGCACTCCCGCAGCACTGACCCTCCGACAGTGCGGCACTCCCTCAGTACTGACCCTCCGACAGTGCGGCACTCCCTCAGTACTGACCCTCCGACAGTGCGGCACTCCCTCAGTATTGACCCTCTGACAGTGCAGCACTCCCTCAGCACTGACCCTCTGACAGTGCGGCGCTCCCTCAGTACTGACCCTCCGACAGTGTAGCACTCCCTCAGTACTGACCCTCTGACAGTGCTCCACTCCCTCAGCACTGACCCTCTGACAGTGCGGCACTCCCTCAGTACTGACCCTCTGACAGTGCAGCACTCCCTGAGTACTGACCCTCAGACAGTGCTGCACTCCCTCAGCACTGACCCTCTGACAGTGCTGCACTCCCTCAGCACTGACCCTCCGACAGTGCAGCACTCCCTCAGCACTGACCCTCTGACAGTGCAGCACTCCCTCAGCACTGACCCTCTGACAGTGCGGCGCTCCCTCAGTACTGACCCTCCGACAGTGTAGCACTCCCTCAGTACTGACCCTCTGACAGTGCTCCACTCCCTCAGCACTGACCCTCTGACAGTGCGGCACTCCCTCAGTACTGACCCTCTGACAGTGCAGCACTCCCTGAGTACTGACCCTCAGACAGTGCTGCACTCCCTCAGCACTGACCCTCTGACAGTGCTGCACTCCCTCAGCACTGACCCTCCGACAGTGCAGCACTCCCTCAGTACTGACCCTCAGACAGTGCTGCACTCCCTCAGCACTGACCCTCTGACAGTGCTGCACTCCCTCAGCACTGACCCTCTGACAGTGCGGCACTCCCTCAGTACTGACCCTCCGACAGTGCGGCACTCCCTCAGCACTGACCCTCTGACAGTGCTGCACTCCCTCAGCACTGACCCTCTGACAGTGCGGCACTCCCTCAGTACTGACCCTCCGACAGTGCGGCACTCCCTCAGTACTGACCCTCCGACAGTGCGGCACTCCCTCAGCACTGACCCTCTGACAGTGCGGCACTACCTCAGTACTGACCCTCTGACAGTGCGGCACTCCCTGAGTACTGACCCTCCGACAGTGCGGCACTCCCTCAGTACTGACCCTCCGACAGTGCAGCACTCCCTCAGTACTGACCCTCTGACAGTGCGGCACTCCCTCAGTACTGACCCTCTGACAGTGCTCCACTCCCTGAGCATTGACCCTCTGACAGTGCGGCACTCCCTCAGCACTGACCCTCTGACAGTGCAGCACTCCCTGAGTACTGACCCTCCGACGGTGCTGCACTCCCTGAGTACTGACCCTCCGACAGTACCGCACCCCCTCAGTACTGACCCTCTGACAGTGCGGCACTCCCTCAGTACTGACCCTCTGACAGTGCAGCACTCCCTCAGCACTGACCCTCCGACAGTGCGGCACTCCCTCAGTACTGACCCTCCGACAGTGCGGCACTCCCTCAGTACTGACCCTCTGACAGTGCGGCACTCCCTCAGTACTGACCCTCCGACAGTGCGGCACTCCCTCAGTACTGACCCTCTGACAGTGCAGCACTCCCTCAGTACTGACCCTCTGACAGTGCGGCACTCCCTCAGTACTGACCCTCCGACAGTGCGGTACTCCCTCAGTACTGACCCTCTGACAGTGCAGCACTCCCTGAGTACTGACCCTCCGACAGTGCGGCACTCCCTCAGTACTGACCCTCTGACAGTGCAGCACTCCCTCAGTACTGACCCTCTGACAGTGCGGCACTCCCTCAGTACTGACCTTCCGACAGTGCGGCACTCCCTCAGTACAGACCCTCTGACAGTGCAGCACTCCCTGAGTACTGACCCTCCGACAGTGCGGCACTCCCTCAGTACTGACCCTCTGACAGTGCAGCACTCCCTGAGTACTGACCCTCCGACAGTGCAGCATTCCCTCAGTACTGACCCTCTGACAGTGCGGCACTCCCTCAGTACTGACCCTCTGACAGTGCAGCACTCCCTCAGTACTGACCCTCTGACAGTGCGGCACTCCCTCAGTACTGACCCTCCGACAGTGCGGCACTCCCTGAGTACTGACCCTCCGACAGTGCAGCATTCCCTCAGTACTGACCCTCTGACAGTGCTGCACTCCCTCAGTACTGACCCTCCGACAGTGTGGCATTCCCTCAGTACTGACCCGCCGACAGTGCGGCACTCCCTCAGTACTGACCCTCTGACAGTGCGGCACTCCCTCAGTACTGACCCTCTGACAGTGCGGCACTCCCTCAGTACTGACCCTCTGACAGTGCAGCACTCCCTCAGCACTGACCCTCTGACAGTGCTCAACTCCCTCAGCACTGACCCTCTGACAGTGCAGCACTCCCTGAGTACTGACCCTCTGACAGTGCGTCACTCCCTCAGTACTGACCCTCTGATAGTGCAGCACTCCCTCAGTACTGACCCTCCGACAGTGCAGCATTCCCTCAGTACTGACCCTCTGACAGTGCGGCACTCCCTCAGTACTGACCCTCCGACAGTGCGGCACTCCCTCAGTACTGACCCTCTGACAGTGCGGCACTCCCTCAGTACTGACCCTCCGACAATGCGGTGCTCCCTCAGTACTGACCCTCTGACAGTGCGGCGCTCCCTCAGCACTGACCCTCTGACAGTGCGGCACTCCCTCAGTACTGACCCTCCGACAGTGCGGCGCTCCCTCAGCACTGACCCTCCGACAGTGCGGCGCTCCCTCAGCACTAACCGTCCGACAGTGCTGCACTCCCTCAGTACTGACCCTCCGACAGTGCGGCACTCCCTCAGTACTGACCCCCCGACAGTGCGGCACTCCCTCGGTACTGACCCTCCGACAGTGCGGCACTCCCTCAGTACTGACCCTCTGACACTGCGGCACTCCCTCAGTACTGACCCTCCGACAGTGCGGCGCTCCCTCAGCACTGACCCTCCGACAGTGCGGCGCTCCCTCAGTACTGACCCTCCGACAGTGCGGCGCTCCCTCAGTACTGACCCTCCGACAGTGCGGCGCTCCCTCAGTACTGACCCTCTGACAGTGCGGCACTCCTTCAGCACTGACTCTCCGACAGTACCGCACCCCCTCAGTACTGACCCTCTGACAGTGCGGCACTCCCTCAGTACTGACCCTCTGACAGTGCAGCACTCCCTCAGCACTGACCCTCTGACAGTGCGGCGCTCCCTCAGTACTGACCCTCCGACAGTGCGGCGCTCCCTTAGTACTGACCCTCTGACAGTGCGGCACTCCCTCAGTACTGACCCTCCGACAGTGCGGCGCTCCCTCAGCACAGACCCTCTGACAGTGCGGCACTCCCTCAGTACTGACCCTCTGACAGTGCGGCACTCCCTCAGCACTGACCCTCCGACAGTACCGCACCCCCTCAGTACTGACCCTCTGACAGTGCGGCACTCCCTCAGTACTGACCCTCTGACAGTGCAGCACTCCCTCAGCACTGACCCTCTGACAATGCGGCACTCCCTCAGTACTGACCCTCCGACAGTGCGGCGCTCCCTCAGCACTGACCCTCTGACAGTGCGGCACTCCCTGAGTACTGACCCTCCGATAGTGTGGTGCTCCCTCAGCACAGACCCTCCGACAGTGTGGCGCTCCCTCAGTACTGACCCACCGACAGTGCGGCACTCCCTCAGTACTGACCCTCTGACAGTGCAGCACTCCCTCAGCACTGACCCTCTGACAATGCGGCACTCCCTCAGTACTGACCCTCCGACAGTGCGGCGCTCCCTCAGCACTGACCCTCTGACAGTGCGGCACTCCCTCAGTACTGACCCTCCGACAGTGCGGTGCTCCCTCAGTACTGACCCTCCGACAGTGCGGCACTCCCTCAGTACTGACCCTCTGACAGTGCGGGCCTCCCTCAGCACTGACCCTCTGACAGTGCGGCGCTCCCTCAGCACTGACCCTCTGACAGTGCGCCACTCCCTCAGTACTGACCCTCTGTCAGTGCGGGCCTCCCTCAGCACTGACCCTCCGACAGTGCGGCACTCCCTCAGTACTGACCCTCCGACAGTGTGGCACTCCCTCAGTACTGACCCTCCGACAGTGCGGCACTCCCTCAGTACTGGGAGACGGATGCAGTTGAGGGGAGGTGTGGGGTGTTGGGGGATATGGTTGGAGGGAGGTGTGGGGAGATGGGGGACAAAGTTGGAAGGAGGTGTGGGGAGATGGGGGACATGGTTGGAGGGAGGTGTGGGGACTTGGGGAACACGGTTGGAGGGAGGTGTGGGGAGATGGGGAACATGGTTGGAGGGAGGTGTGGGGGGATGGGGGACATGGTTGGAGGAAGGTGTGGGGAGATGGGGACACGGTTGGAGGGAGGTGTGGGGAGATGTGGGACATGGTTGGAGGGAGGTGTGGGGGGATGGGGGACATGGTTGGAGGGAGGTGTGGGGAGATGGGGGACACGGTTGGAGGGAGGTGTGGGGGGATGGGGGACATGGTTGGAGGGAGGTGTGGGGAGATGGGGGACATGGTTGGAGGGAGGTGTGGGGAGATGGGGGACATGGTTGGAGGGAGGTGTGGGGGGATGGGGGACATGGTTGGAGGGATGTGTGGGGAGATGGGGGACATGGTTGGAGGGAGGTGTGGGGAGATGGGGACATGGTTGGAGGGAGGTGTGGGGAGATGGGGGACACGGTTGGAGGGAGGTGTGGGGGGATGGGGGACATGGTTGGAGGGAGGTGTGGGGAGATGGGGGACACGGTTGTGGGTAGGTGTTGGGAGATGGGGACATGGTTGGAGGGAGGTGTGAGGAGATGGGGGACACGTTTGGGGGAGGTGTGGGGAGATGGGGGACAATGTTGGGGAGTGAAGTGAGGGCAGAGGTGGACACGTTTGGAGGGAGGTGTGGGGAGATGGGGGACACAGTTGGAGGGAGGTGTGGGGAGATGGGGGACATGGTTGGAGGGAGGTGTGGGGATATGGGAGACACGGTTGGGGGTAGATGTGGGGAGATGGGGGGACATGGTTGGAGGGAGGTGTGGGGATATGGGAGACACGGTTGGGGGTAGATGTGGGGAGATGGGGGGACATGGTTGGAGGGAGGTGTTGGGAAATGGGGGACACAGTTGGGGGGGCGAGGTGTGGGAAGATGGGGGACACGGTTGAAGGGAGGTGTGGGGAGATAGGGGACACGGTTGGAGGGAGGTGTGGGGAAATGGGGAAAATGGTTGGGGGGATGTGAGTGGAGATGGGGGATATGGTTGGGGGGAGGTGTGGTTAATGGTGTCACGGTTGGGGACTGAGGTGTGGTGGGATGGGAGACACGGTTGGATGGGGGGTGTCAGGAGATGGGGGACAAGGTTGGAGGGAGGTATGGGGAGATGGGGGACATGGTTGGAGGGATGTGTGGGGAGATAGGGGACACGGTTGGAGGGAGGTGTGGGAAAATGGGGAAAATGGTTGGGGGGAGGTGAGTGGAGATGGGGGATATGGTTGGAGGGAGGTGTGGTTAATGGTGTCACGGTTGGGGACTGAGGTGTGGTGGGATGGGAGACACGGTTGGATGGGGGGTGTCAGGAGATGGGGGACAAGGTTGGAGGGAGGTATGGGGAGATGGGGGACATGGTTGGAGGGATGTGTGGGGAGATGGGGGACATGGTTGGAGGGATGTGTGGGGAGATGAGAGACGTGGTTGGAGGGATGTGTGGGGAGATGGGGGAACACAGTTGGAATGAGGTGTGGGGAGGTGGGGGGACACGGTTGGGGGTAGGTGTGGGGAGATGGGGGGACATGGTTGGAGGGAGGTGTGGGGGGATGGGGGACATGGTTGGAGGGATGTGTGGGGATGTGGGGGGACATGGTTGGAGGGAGGTGTGGGGCGATCGTGGAAACGGTTGGCGTGAGGTGTGGGATGTGGGGGACACGGTAGGGGGGAGGTGTGGGGAGAAGGGTGACATGGTTATAGGGAGGTGTGGGGAGATGGGGGACACGGTTGGAATGAGGTGTGGGGAGATGGGTGGACATGGTTGGAGGGAGGTGTGGGGAGATGGGGGACACGGTTGGAGGGAGGTGTGGGGAAATGTGGGACACAGTTGGAGGGAGGTGTGGAGAGATGGGGATAAGGTTGGAGGGAGGTGTGGGACGATGGGGGACACGGTTGGACGGAGGTGTGGGGAGATGGGGGACACGGTTGAGGGAGGTGAGGGGAGATGGGGGACACGGTTGGAGGGAGGTGTGGGGGGATGGGGGACATGGTTGGAGGGAGGTGTGGGGAGATGGGGGACACGGTTGTGGGTAGGTGTTGGGAGATGGGGACATGGTTGGAGGGAGGTGTGAGGAGATGGGGGACACGTTTGGGGGAGGTGTGGGGAGGTGGGGACAGGAAGGAAGGGGCGAGGTGTGGGGAAATGGGGGACAATGTTGGGGAGTGAAGTGAGGGCAGAGGTGGACACGTTTGGAGGGAGGTGTGGGGAGATGGGGGACACAGTTGGAAGGAGGTGTGGGGAGATGGGGGACATGGTTGGGAGGTGGTGTGGGGAGATGGGGGACATGGTTGGAGGGAGGTGCGGGAAGATGGGCGATATGGTTGGGGGAGGTGTGGGGAGATGGGGGACACGGTTGGAGTGAGGTGTGGGGAGATGGGGGACATGGTTGGAGGGAGGTGTGGGGAGATGGGGGACACGGTTGGAGGGAGGTGTGGGGAGGTGGGGACAGGAAGGGAGGGGCGAGGTGTGGGGAAATGGGGGACAATGTTGGGGAGTGAAGTGAGGGCAGAGGTGGACACGTTTGGAGGGAGGTGTGGGGAGATGGGGGACACAGTTGGAAGGAGGTGTGGGGAGATGGGGGACATGGTTGGGAGGTGGTGTGGGGAGATGGGGGACATGGTTGGAGGGAGGTGCGGGAAGATGGGCGATATGGTTGGGGGAGGTGTGGGGAGATGGGGGACACGGTTGGAGTGAGGTGTGGGGAGATGGGGGACATGGTTGGAGGGAGGTGTGGGGAGATGGGGGACACGGTTGGGGGTAGATGTGGGAAGATGGGGGGACATGGTTGGAGGGAAGTGTGGGGAGATGGGGGAATATGGTTGTAGGGAGGTGTGGGGAGACGGGGGACACAGTTGGGGGGCGAGGTGTGGGGAGATGGGGGACACGGTTGAAGGGAATTGTGGGGAGATGTGGGACATGGTTGAGGGGGCGAGGTGTGGGGAGATGGGGGACACGGTTGGGGGGAGGTGTGGGGAGATGGGGACACGGTTGGGTACGAGGTGTGGGGAGATGGGGGACACGGCTGGAGGGAGGTGTGCGGAGATGGGGGACACGGTTGGGGGGAGGTGTGGGAAGATGTGAGACACGGTTGGTGGGAGGTGTGGGGAGATGGGGACACGGTTGGGTACGAAGTGTGGGGAGATGGGGGACACGGCTGGAGGGAGGTGTGCGGAGATGGGGGACACGGTTGGGGGGAGGTGTGGGAAGATGTGAGACACGGTTGGTGGGAGGTATAGGGAGATGGGAGACACAGTTGGAGGGAGGTGTGGGGAGGTGGGAGGCATGGTTGGAGGGAGGTGTGGGCGATGGGGTCACGGTTGGAGGGAGGTGTGGAGAGATGGGCGTACGGTTGAAGGGAGGTGTGGGGAGATGAGGGTATGGTTGGAGGGAGGTGTGGGGAGATGGGGGACATGGTTGGAGGGAGGTATGGGGGGATGGGGGACATGTTTGGGGGGATGTGTGGGGAGATGGGGGACATGGTTTGAGGGAGGTGTGGGGAGATGTGCGACACAGTGGGTGGGAGGTGAGGGGAGATGGGGATATGATTGGGGGGAGATGTGTGGAGATGGAGGATATGGTTGGAGTGCGTGTGGGGAGATGGGGGACACGGTTGGGGGGGGGAAGTGTGGGGAGATGGGGGACATGGTTGGCGGGAGGTGTGGGGAGATGGGCATACGGTTGGAGGGAGGTATGGGGTGATGGGGCACAGGGTTGGAGGGAGGTGTGAGGAGATGGGGACAAGGTTGGAGGGAGGTTTGGGAAGATGAGGGTATGGTTGGAGCGAGGCGTGTGTGGATGGGGGATATGGTTGGAGGGAGGTGTGGGGAGATGGGCGACACGGTGGGTGGGAGGTGAGTGGAGATGGGGGACATGGTTGGAGGGAGGTGTGGGGATATGGGGGACAGGGTTGGAGGGAGGTGTGGGGATATGGGAGACACGGTTGGGGGTAGGTGGGGGGATATGAGGGACATGGTTGGAGGAAGGTGTGGGGAGATGAGGGTATGGTTGGAGGGAGGTGTATGGGGATGGGGGACTTGGTTGGAGGGAGGTGTAGGGAAATGGGGGGGACAGTTGGAAGGAGTTGTGGGGAGATGGCGGACAATGTTGGGGAGTGAAGTGTGGGCAGAGGTGGACACGTTTGGAGGGAGGTGTGGGGAAATGGGGGACACGGTTGGGGGGAGGTGTGGGGAAATGGGGGACACGGTTGGGGGGAGGTGTGGGGGGATGGGGGACATGGTTGGAGGGAGGTGCGGGGAGATGGGCGATATGGTTGGGGGAGGTGTGGGGATATGGGGGACAAGGTTGGGGTGAGGTGTTGGGAGATGGGTGACATGGTTGGAGGGAGGTGTGGGGACATGGGGAACACGGTTGGAGGGAGGTGCGGGGAGATGGGAACACGGTTGGGGGTAGGTGTGGGGAGATGGGGGACATGGTTGGAGGTAGGTGTGGGGAGACGGGGGACACAGTTGGGGGACGAGGTGTGGGGAGATGGGGGACACGGTTGAAGGGAGGTGTGGGGAGATGGGGGACACGGTTGGGTACGAGGTGTGGGGAGATGGGGGACACGGTTGGAGGGAGGTGTGGGGAGATGGGGGACATGGTTGGAGGGAGGTGTAGGGATATGGGACACGGTGGGAATGAGGTGTGGGGAGATGGGGGACATGGTTGGAGGGAGGTGTGGGGAAATGGGGGACACAGTTGGGGGGGCGAGGTGTGGGAAGATGGGGGACACGGTTGAAGGGAGGTGTGGGGAAATGGGGAAAATGGTTGGGGGGAGGTGAGTGGAGATGGGGGATATGGTTGGAGGGAGGTGTGGTTAATGGTGTCACGGTTGGGGACTGAGGTGTGGTGGGATGGGAGACACGGTTGGATGGGGGGTGTCAGGAGATGGGGGACAAGGTTGGAGGGAGGTATGGGGAGATGGGGGACATGGTTGGAAGGATGTGTGGGGCGATGGGGGAACACAGTTGGAATGAGGTGTGGGGAGGTGGGGGGACATGGTTGGAGGGAGGTGTGGGGCGATCGGGGAAACGGTTGGCGTGAGGTGTGGGGATGTGGGGGACACGGTAGGGGGGAGGTGTGGGGAGAAGGGTGACATGGTTATAGGGAGGTGTGGGGAGATGGGGGACACGGTTGGAATGAGGTGTGGGGAGATGGGTGGACATGGTTGGAGGGAGGTGTGGGGAGATGGGGGACACAGTTGGAGGGAGGTGTGGGGAAATGTGGGACACAGTTGGAGGGAGGTGTGGAGAGATGGGGGACACAGTTGGAGGGAGGTGTGGGGAGATGGCGGATATGGTTGGAGGGAGGTGTGGGGACATGGGGGACACGGTTGGGGGTAGGTGTAGGTAGATGGGGACACGGTTGAAGGGAGGTGTGAGGAGATGGGGAAAATGGTTGGAGGGAGGTGTGGAGAGATGGGGGGACATGGTTGGATGGAGGTGTGGGGAGATGGGGGACACGGTTGAGGGAGGTGAGGGGAGATGGGGGACACGGTTGGAGGTAGGTGTGAGGAGATGGAGAAAATGGTTGGAGGTAGGTGTGAGGAGATGGGGAAAATGGCTGGAGGGAGTGTGAGGAGATGGGGGGACATGGTTGGAGGGAGGTGTGGGCAGATGGGGGACATGGTTGGAGGGAGGTGTTGAGAGATGGGGAAAACTGTTGGAGGGAGGTGTGGGGAGATGGGGGACATGGTTGGAGGGAGGTGTTGAGAGATGGGGAAAACTGTTGGAGGGAGGTGTGGGGAGATGGGGGACATGGTTGGAGGGAGGTGTGGGGAGATGGGGGACATGAGTGGAGGGAGGTGTTGAGAGATGGGGAAAACTGTTGGAGGGAGGTGTGGGGAGATAGAGGACATGGTTGGAGGGAGTGTGGGGATATGGGAGATATGGTTGGGGGTAGGTGTGGGTACATGGGGACATGGTTGGAGGGAGGTGTGAGGAGATGGGGAAAATGGTTGGAGGTAGGTGTGGGGAGATGGGGGGACATGGTTGGAGGGAGGTGTGGGGAGATGGGGGACACAGTTGGAGGGAGGTGTGGGGAGATGGCGGATATGGTTGGAGGGAGGTGTGGGGACATGGGGGACACGGTTGGGGGTAGGTGTAGGTAGATGGGGACACGGTTGAAGGGAGGTGTGAGGAGATGGGGAAAATGGTTGGAGGGAGGTGTGGAGAGATGGGGGGACATGGTTGGATGGAGGTGTGGGGAGACGGGGGACACAGTTGGGGGGTGAGGTGTGGGGAGATGGGGAACACGGTTGAAGGGAGGTGTGGGGAGATGGGGACACGGTTGGAGGAACGTGTGGGGAGATGGGGGACACAGTTGGATGGAGGTGTGGGGATATGAGGGACACGGTTGGGGGGAGGTGTTGGGGATATGAGGGACACGGTTGGGGGGAGGTGTGGGGAGATAGGGGACACGGTTGGAGGGAGGTGTGCGGAGATGGGGGACAAGTTTGGAGGGAGGTGTGGGGAGATGGAGACATGGTTGGAGGGAGGTGTGGGGACATGGGGGACACGGTTGGAGGGAGGTGTGGGGAGATGTGGGACACGGTTGGGGGGAGGATTGGGGAGATGGGTGGACATGGTTGGATGGAGGTGTGGGGAGACGGGGGACACAGTTGGGGGGGCAGGTGTGGGAAATGTGGGACACGGTTGGGGGGAGATGTGGGGAAATGGCGGACACGGTTGGATTGAGAATGGGGGACATGGTTGGGGGGAGGTGTGGGGAGATGGGGGACATGGTTGGGGGGAGGTGTGGGGAGATGGGGACACCGTTGGAGGGATCTGTGGGGAGATGGGGAATATGGTTTGAAGGAGGTGTGGGGAAATGGGGGACAAGGTTGGGGGGAGGTGTGGGGAGATGGGGGACACCGTTGGGGGGATGTGTGGGGAGGTGGGGAATATGGTTTGAAGAAGGTGTGGGAAGATGGGGGACAAGGTTGGGGGGAGGTTTGAGGAGATGGGAGACGTGGTTGGAGGGTGGCATGGGGAGATGGGGGACACGGTTGGAATGAGTTGTGGGGAGATGGAGGGACATGGTTGGAGGGAGGTCTGAGGCGATCGTGGACACGGTTGGGGTGAGGTGTGGGGAGATGGGTGACATGGTTGTAGGGAGGTGTGGGGAGATGGGGGACATGGTTGGGAGGGCGAGGTGTGGGGAGATGGGGGACACGGTTGGAGGGAGATGTGGGGAGATGGGGACACGATTGGAGGGAGTTGTGGGGAGACGGGGGCATATTTGGGGGGAGGTGTGCGGAGATGGGGGATATGGGTGGAGAGAGGAGTGGGGAGATGGGGGTCACGGTTGGAGGGAGGTGTGGGGAAATGGGCGACATGGTTGGAGAGAGGTGTGGGGAGATAGGGGACACGGTTGGAGAGAGGTGTGGGGAGATTGGGGATATGGTCGGAGGGAGGTGTGGGGATATGGGAGACACGGTTGGGGGTAGGTGTGGGGAGATGAGGACATGGTTGGAGGGAGGTGTGAGGAGATGGGGAAAATGGTTGGAGGGAGGTGTGGAGAGATGGGGGGACATGGTTGGATGGAGGTGTGGGGAGACGGGGGACACAGTTGGGGGGTGAGGTGTGGGGAGATGGGGAACACGGTTGAAGGGAGGTGTGGGGAGATGGGGACACGGTTGGAGGAACGTGTGGGGAGATGGGGGACACAGTTGGATGGAGGTGTGGGGATATGAGGGACACGGTTGGGGGGAGGTGTTGGGGATATGAGGGACACGGTTGGGGGGAGGTGTGGGGAGATGGGGGACACGGTTGGAGGGAGGTGTGCGGAGATGGGGGACACGGTTGGAGGGAGGTGTGGGGAGATAGGGGACACGGTTGGAGGGAGGTGTGCGGAGATGGGGGACAAGTTTGGAGGGAGGTGTGGGGAGATGGAGACATGGTTGGAGGGAGGTGTGGGGACATGGGGGACACGGTTGGAGGGAGGTGTGGGGACATGGGGGACACGGTTGGAGGGAGGATTGGGGAGATGGGTGGACATGGTTGGATGGAGGTGTGGGGAGACGGGGGACACAGTTGGGGGGGCAGGTGTGGGAAATGTGGGACACGGTTGGGGGGAGATGTGGGGAAATGGCGGACACGGTTGGATTGAGAATGGGGGACATGGTTGGGGGGAGATGTGGGGAGATGGGGGACATGGTTGGGGGGAGGTGTGGGGAGATGGGGACACCGTTGAAGGGATCTGTGGGGAGATGGGGAATATGGTTTGAAGGAGGTGTGGGGAAATGGGGGACAAGGTTGGGGGGAGGTGTGGGGAGATGGGGGACACCGTTGGGGGGATGTGTGGGGAGGTGGGGAATATGGTTTGAAGAAGGTGTGGGAAGATGGGGGACAAGGTTGGGGGGAGGTTTGAGGAGATGGGAGACATGGTTGGAGGGTGGCATGGGGAGATGGGGGACACGGTTGGAATGAGTTGTGGGGAGATGGAGGGACATGGTTGGAGGGAGGTCTGGGGCGATCGTGGACACGGTTGGGGTGAGGTGTGGGGAGATGGGTGACATGGTTGTAGGGAGGTGTGGGGAGATGGGGGACATGGTTGGGAGGGCGAGGTGTGGGGAGATGGGGGACACGGTTGGAGGGAGATGTGGGGAGATGGGGACACGATTGGAGGGAGTTGTGGGGAGACGGGGGCATATTTGGGGGGAGGTGTGCGGAGATGGGGGATATGGGTGGAGAGAGGAGTGGGGAGATGGGGGTCACGGTTGGAGGGAGGTGTGGGGAAATGGGCGACATGGTTGGAGAGAGGTGTGGGGAGATAGGGGACACGGTTGGAGAGAGGTGTGGGGAGATTGGGGACATGGTCGGAGGGAGGTGTGGGGATATGGGAGACACGGTTGGGGGTAGGTGTGGGGAGATGAGGACATGGTTGGAGGGAGGTGTGGGGAGATGGGGAAAATGGTTGGAGGGAGGTGTGGGGAGATGGGGGGACACGGTTGGAGGGAGGTGTGGGGAGATGGGGAAAATGGTTGGAGGGAGGTGTGGGGGAGATGGGGGGACATGGTTGGAGGGAGGTGTGGGGAGATGGGGGACACGGTTGGGGGTAGGTGTGGGGAGATGGGGACATGGTTGGAGGGAGGTGTGGGGAGATGGGGAAAATGGTTGGAGGGAGGTGTGGGGGAGATGGGGGGACATGGTTGGAGGGAGGTGTGGGGAGATGGGGGAACAAGGTTGGAGGGAGGTGTGGGGATACGGGGGACACCTTTGGGGGATGAGGTGTGGGGAGATGGGGGACACGTTTGGGGGATGAGGTGTGGGGAGATGGGTGACACGTTTGGAGGGAGGTGTGGAGAGATGGGGGAAACGGTTGAAGGGAGGTGTGGGGAGATGGGGACAGAGTTGGGGGAGGTATGGGGACATGGGGGACACAGTTGGAGGGCGGTGTGGGGAGATGGGTGACACGGTTGGAGGAAGGTGTGGGGAGATGGGGGATATGGTTGGAGGGAGGTGTGGGGAGATGGGGGACATGGTTGGGAGGGCGAGGTGTGGGGAGATGGGGGACACGGTTGGAGGGAGATGTGGGGAGATGGGGACACGATTGGAGGGAGTTGTGGGGAGACTGGGGCATATTTGGGGGGAGGTGTGCGGAGATGGGGGATATGGGTGGAGAGAGGAGTGGGGAGATGGGGGTCACGGTTGGAGGGAGGTGTGGGGAAATGGGCGACATGGTTGGAGAGAGGTGTGGGGAGATAGGGGACACGGTTGGAGAGAGGTGTGGGGAGATTGGGGATATGGTCGGAGGGAGGTGTGGGGATATGGGAGACACGGTTGGGGGTAGGTGTGGGGAGATGAGGACATGGTTGGAGGGAGGTGTGAGGAGATGGGGAAAATGGTTGGAGGGAGGTGTGGAGAGATGGGGGGACATGGTTGGATGGAGGTGTGGGGAGACGGGGGACACAGTTGGGGGGTGAGGTGTGGGGAGATGGGGAACACGGTTGAAGGGAGGTGTGGGGAGATGGGGACACGGTTGGAGGAACGTGTGGGGAGATGGGGGACACAGTTGGATGGAGGTGTGGGGATATGAGGGACACGGTTGGGGGGAGGTGTTGGGGATATGAGGGACACGGTTGGGGGGAGGTGTGGGGAGATGGGGGACACGGTTGGAGGGAGGTGTGCGGAGATGGGGGACACGGTTGGAGGGAGGTGTGGGGAGATAGGGGACACGGTTGGAGGAAGGTGTGGGGACATGGGGGACACGGTTGGAGGGAGGTGTGGGGAGATGGAGACATGGTTGGAGGGAGGTGTGGGGACATGGGGGACACGGTTGGAGGGAGGTGTGGGGACATGGAGGACACGGTTGGAGGGAGGATTGGGGAGATGGGTGGACATGGTTGGATGGAGGTGTGGGGAGACGGGGGACACAGTTGGGGGGGCAGGTGTGGGAAATGTGGGACACGGTTGGGGGGAGATGTGGGGAAATGGCGGACACGGTTGGATTGAGAATGGGGGACATGGTTGGGGGGAGATGTGGGGAGATGGGGGACATGGTTGGGGGGAGGTGTGGGGAGATGGGGACACCGTTGAAGGGATCTGTGGGGAGATGGGGAATATGGTTTGAAGGAGGTGTGGGGAAATGGGGGACAAGGTTGGGGGGAGGTGTGGGGAGATGGGGGACACCGTTGGGGGGATGTGTGGGGAGGTGGGGAATATGGTTTGAAGAAGGTGTGGGAAGATGGGGGACAAAGTTGGGGGGAGGTTTGAGGAGATGGGAGACATGGTTGGAGGGTGGCATGGGGAGATGGGGGACACGGTTGGAATGAGTTGTGGGGAGATGGAGGGACATGGTTGGAGGGAGGTCTGGGGCGATCGTGGACACGGTTGGGGTGAGGTGTGGGGAGATGGGTGACATGGTTGTAGGGAGGTGTGGGGAGATGGGGGACATGGTTGGGAGGGCGAGGTGTGGGGAGATGGGGGACACGGTTGGAGGGAGATGTGGGGAGATGGGGACACGATTGGAGGGAGTTGTGGGGAGACGGGGGCATATTTGGGGGGAGGTGTGCGGAGATGGGGGATATGGGTGGAGAGAGGAGTGGGGAGATGGGGGTCACGGTTGGAGGGAGGTGTGGGGAAATGGGCGACATGGTTGGAGAGAGGTGTGGGGAGATAGGGGACACGGTTGGAGAGAGGTGTGGGGAGATTGGGGACATGGTCGGAGGGAGGTGTGGGGATATGGGAGACACGGTTGGGGGTAGGTGTGGGGAGATGAGGACATGGTTGGAGGGAGGTGTGGGGAGATGGGGAAAATGGTTGGAGGGAGGTGTGGGGAGATGGGGGGACACGGTTGGAGGGAGGTGTGGGGAGATGGGGAAAATGGTTGGAGGGAGGTGTGGGGGAGATGGGGGGACATGGTTGGAGGGAGGTGTGGGGAGATGGGGGACACGGTTTGGGGGAGATGTGGGGAGATGGGGAATATGGTTGAAGGGAGGTGTGGGGAGATGGGGGACACGGTTTGGGGGAGATGTGGGGAGATGGCGGACACGGTTGGAGGGATGTGTGGGGAGATGTGGGATATGGTTGGGGGCGAGGTGTGGGAAATGCGGGATATGGTTAGGGTGAAGTGTGGAGAGATGGGTGACACGGTTGGAGGAAGGTGTGGGGAGATGGGCACATGGTTGGGGGGAGATGTGGGGAGATGGCGGACACGGTTGGAGGGAGGAGTGGGGAAATGGGGGACACAGTTGGAGGGAGGTGTGGGGAGATGGGGGATAAGGTTGAGGGGAGGTGTGGGGAAATGGGGGACATGGTTGGAGGGAGGTGTGGGAAGATGTGAGACACGGTTGGAGGGAGGTGTGGGGAGATGGGGGACATGGTTGAAGGGAGATGTGGGGACATGGGGGACATGGTTGGAGGGAGGTGTGGGGAGATGGGGTACACAGTTGGAGGGAGGTGTGGGGAGATGAGGTCATCGTTGGAGGGAGGTGTGGGGACATGGGGGACATGGTTGGAGGGAGGTGTGGGAAGATGTGAGACACGGTTGGAGGGAGGTGTGGGGAGATGGGGGACATGGTTGAAGGGAGATGTGGGGACATGGGGGACACAGTTGGAGGCAGGTGTGGAGAGATGGGGGACAAGGTTGGGGTGAGGGGTGGGGAGATGGGGGACATGGTTGGAAGGATGTGTGAGGAAATGGGGACACGGTTCGGGGCGAGATGTGGGAAATGCGGGATATGGTTAGAGGGAGGTGTGGGGAGATGGGGGTCACGGTTGGGGAGAGATGTGGGGAGATGGCGAACTCAGTTGGAGGGAGGTACGGGGAGATGGGGGATACGGTTGGAGGGAGGTGTGGGGAAATGGGGTAATTGGTTGGAGGGAGGTGTGGGGAGATGGGGGACACGGTTGGGGGGAGATGTGGGGAGATGGCGGACTCGGTTGGAGGGAGGTACGGGGAGACGGGGGACATGGTTGGGGGGAGGTGGAGGGAGATGGGGGACACAGTTGGAGGGAGGTGTGGGGAGATAGGGGACACGGTTGGAGGGAGGTGTGCGGAGTTTGGGGATATGGTTAGAGGGAGGTATGGAGAGATAGGTGACACGGTTGGAGGAAGGTGTGGGGAGATGGGGGACACGGTTGGAGGGAGGTGTGGGGAGATGGGGTACACAGTTGGAGGGAGGTGTGGGGAGATGAGGTCATGGTTGGAGGGAGGTGTGGGGACATGGGGGACACAGTTGGAAGGAGGTGTGGGGAGATGGGGGACACAGTTGGGGGGAGGTGTGGGGAGATGGGGGACAAGGTTGGAGGGAGGTGTGGGAAAAATGTGAGACACGCTTGGAGGGAGGTGTGAGGAGATGGGGTACACAGTTGGAGGGAGGTGTGGGGAGATGAGGTCATGGTTGGACGGAGGTGCGGGTGAATGGGGGTCATGGTTGGAGGGAGGTGTGTGGATATGGTAGACATGGTTGGGGGTAGGTGTGTGGAGATGGGGACATGGTTGGAGGGAGGTGTGAGGAGATGTGGAAAATGGTTGGAAGGAGGTGTGGGAGATGGGGGACATGATTGGGGCGAGGTGTGGGGAGATGGGGGACACTGTTGAAAGGAGGTGTTGGGAGATGTGGGACACATGTGGGGGGAGTGTGGGGAGATGCGGGACACGGTTGGGGGGAGGTGTGGGGAGATGCGGGACACGGTTGGGGGGAGGTGTGGGGAGATGGGGGACACGTTTGGAGGGAGGTGTGGGGAGATGGGGGATACAGTTGGAAGGAGGAGTGGGGAGATGCGGGACACAGTTGGGGGGAGGTGTGGGGAGATGGGCGATATGGTTGGGGGAGGTGTGGGGATGTGGGAGATATGGTTGGGGGTAGGTGTGGGGAGATGGGGACATGGTTGGAGGGAGGTGTGAGGAGATAGGGAAAATGGCTGGAGCGAGGTGTGGGAAATGGGGGATATGATTGGGGCGAGGTGTGGGGAGATGGGGGACACGGTTGAAAGGAAGTGTGAGGAGATGTGGGACACGGTTGGGGGGAGGTATGGGGAGATGGGGGACACGGTCGGGGGGGCGAGGTGTGGGGTGTTGGGCGACATGTTTGGAAGGAGGTGTGGGGAAATGGGGGACAATGTTGGGGAGTGAAGTGTGGGCAGAGATGGACACATTGGGAGGGAGGTGTGGGGAGATGGGGAACACAGTTGGGGGAAGGTGTGGGGAGATGGGGGACACGGTTGGAGGAAGGTGTGGGGAGATGGGGGACACGGTTGGAGGGAGGTGTGGGGAAATGGGGGTCACAGTTGGAAGGAGGTGTGGTTAGATGGGGGTATGGTTGGAGGGAGGTGTGGGGAGATGGGCGACATGGTTGGAGTGAGGTGTGGGGGGATAGGGGACATGGTTGGAGGGAGGTGTGGGGACATGGGGGACACGGTTGGAAGGAGACAGGGAGATGGGGGACTGGTTTGGAGGGAGGTGGGGGACACGGTTGGAAGGAGGCAGGGAGATGGGGGACATGTTTGGAGGGAGATGGGGGACACGGTTGGAAGGAGGCAGGGAGATGGGGGACATGTTTGGAGGGAGGCGCGGGGAGATTCGGTACATGGTTGGAGGGAGGTGTGGGAAGATTGGGGACACTGTTGCAGGGAGTTGTGGGAAGATGTGGGATATGGTTGGGGGAATGTGTGGGGAGATGGGGGACACGGTTGTGGGGAGATGGGGAACACTGTTGGGGGGATGTGTGGGGAGGTGTGGGATATGGTTGGGGGGAGATGTGGGGAGATGAGGGACAATGTTGGGGGGAGGTGTGGTGAGATGGGGACACGGTTGGAGGGAGGTGTGGGGAGATGGGGGACACAGTTGGGGTGAGGTTTGGGGAGATGGGGCACATGGTTGGATGGAGGTGTGGGGAGATGTGGGACGCAGTTGGAGGGATATGGTTGGGGGAGGTGTGGGGAGTTCAGGGACACGGTTGGAGGGATGTGTGGGGAGATGGGGAACGTGGTTGGGGTGAGGTGTGGGGAGATGGGGGATATGGTGGGGGGCGCGAGGTGTGGGGAGATGGGGACATGGTTGGGGTGAGGTGTGGGGGGATGGGGGATATGGTGGGGGGCGCGAGGTGTGGGGAGATGGGGATATGGTTGGAGGCAGGTGTGGGGAGATGGGGGACACGGTTGGAGGGAGATGTGGGGAGATGGGGGACACGGTTGGAGGGAGGTGTGGGGAGATGGGGGACAAGGTTGGAGGGACGTGTGGGGAGATGGGGGACACGGTTGGAGGGAGGTGTGGGGAGATGGGGGACAAGGTTGGAGGGACGTGTGGGGAGATGGGGGACATGGTTGGAGGGAGGTGTGGGGAGATGGGGGACATGGTTGGAGGGAGGTGTGGGGAGATGGTGGGTAAGGGGGAAGTCTATGAAGAGGGCCACCCACGATGACTGAATGTATGGACAGACGAGAAGAGAAGAGAAGAGAGCATCGCTCCTGCAGTGAGTTGGGGGAATGGTCCCTCCCCCACCCCCCGGACACTGGCGCTCTAGCTGCCGGGTTGAGGGAGCCCCCAGATGGGGAGCCCCGCTTCAGGCAGCCAGCATGCAGCGTGGAATCTGGGAAGCAGTGGGGGGAGGAGGGTCTTCCCAGAAGCTCTGACTGCACCACTTTAACTTGCTGTCGCCCATCCTGTCTCTCCTGGGGCAGAGCAAGACTGCAGATTCTTCCCTCACAATCTTCATGCCAATTACAGAGAGAGAGAGAGAGAGAGAGAGAGAGAAGAGAATATGCCAGTGTCAGTCCCACCTACCGCAAGTGCCTGTCTGGCAGTCTAAGGTTCACAGAATCATACTTATCCAAAAGTCTTCAAATGTTGCTCTGTGTACCCGCGTCTACCACTTCCTCAGGCAGTTTGTTCCACAGCCTCTGTGTGAAAAAGTTGCCCCTCAGGTCTCCTTTAAATCTTTCGCCCTCCCCCCCTCACCCTTAAACCTCTGCTGGACCGGAGAGTCGGACAGCTTAGAAACAGACCCTGTGAACGTTGCAACTCTTTTGTCATGTTGTAGAACCAGGCTACTGGGCCCATCGTGCTTGCACCTGTTCTGTCCCCCCAGGTGCCATTTCCCAGCACTATCCAAATAGCTAGCCAATGCCCTCAATCAAACCTGCCTCCCCCACATTTCCAGGCAGGCGTCAGGAGGTGGAGATGTCAACGTTTCGGGACCTTGAAGAGGGGTTCTACTCGAAATCTCCACTTCCTGGCTTGCTGTGATCTTCAAGCCTCCTGCTTGTCTACCTTGGATTCCGGCATCTGCAGGTTTTCCTGCTTTCCCCACATTTCCAGGTAGGGCATTCCGCACCCTAACCACTCTCGTGGGAAAAGCCCTTGCTTTGTTTGAAGATCATTGCCCCTCTTTTGTTCTCAATCCCTTTTATGAGCAGGAACAGCTTCACCCTATCTATGCTGTCCAGCACTCGCTCAGATCTCCGCCTCAGCCTTCTTCTGTCAAAGGAGAACAATCCCAGCTTCTTCACCCTATCCTGGTCATCGAAGCTACTCATTCCTGGAACCAGGAACTGTCAATCCTGGCACCTTTCCCTGCCACAGCAGGAAGTGCAAACCCTGCACCCACACCACTCCCCTCACCCCACCATCCAAGGCCCCAAGGGAATCCTTCCACATCCATCAGAAATTTACCTGCACCTCTCCCAATGTCACCTACTGCATCTGTTGCACCCGGTGTTGTCTCCTCTACATCGGGGAGAGAGGACACGTTTTTGCGGATCGTTTCAGTGTACGTCTGTGGGACACCCGCACCCACCAACCCCACTGCCCCGTGGCTGAACACTTCAACTCCCCCTCCCACTCCGCCAAGGACATGCAGGTCCTGGGCCTCCTCCACTGCCAAACCCTTACCACCCGACGCCTGGAGGAAGAACGCCTCATATTCCGCCTTGGGACCCTGCAACCAAACAGGATCAATGTGGATTTCAACAGCTTCCTCATTTCCCTTCCCCCCCAACATTATCCCAGTCCCAAGCCTCCAACTCAGCACTGCCCTCTGGGCCCGTCCATCACTGCCCCCCTCTGACCTATCACCTTCTCCCTCACCTTCATCCACCTATCGCTTTCCCAGCTACCTCCCCCCCAACCCCACTCCCCCCTCCCATTTATCTCTCAGCCCCGGCCCACAAGCCTCATTCCTGAAGAAGGGCTCATGCCCGAAACGTCGATTCTCCTGTTCCTTGGATGCTGCCTGACCTGCTGTGCTTTTCCAGCAACACACTCTCTGATCTCCAGCAGTCCTCACTTTCTCCACAGTCACTTTAAAATCCTTATACTCTGATGATTGAGCTCTCTGCTCAGGGAAATGTGTCCTTCTGAGTCTGACAGAGCCACTCAGAATTTTATACAGCTCCATTAAATCTCCCTCAGTTCCCTGTTCTTCAGAGGAAATCACCTCAGCCTGTCCAACCTACCCTCAAAGGTAAAATTCTCCAGTCCTGGCAATATCTACTCTGTACCCTCTTAGTTCCTGAGCAAAGAGACCTTGGGGTGCGTGGTTCCTTGAAAGTGGAGCCACAAATAGACGGCGTGGTGAAGAAGATATTTGGTACACTTGGTCCATGCTTTGAGTATAGTTGCGATGTCATGTTGCAGCTGTACAGGATATTGGATAGGCCACTTTTGGAAAACTGCATTCAATTCTGGTCTCCCTGCTATAGGAAAGATGTCGTTAAACTTGAGAGGGCGCAGAAAAGATTTACGAGGATGTTGCCAGGGTTGGAGGGTTTGAGCTGTAGGGAGAGGCTGAATACGCTGGGACTGTTTTCCCTGGAGCGTCGGAGGCTGAGGGGTGACCTTATCGAGGTTTATAAAATTGTGAGGGGGCATGGATCAGGTGAATAGCCAAGGACTTTTTCTCAAGGTAGAGGGGTCCAAAGCTAGAGGGCATAGGCTTAAGTTGAGAGGGGAATGAGGGACCTGAGGGGCAACCTTTTCACCCAGAGGGTGGTATGTGTATGGAATGAGCTGCCAGAGGAAGTGGTGGAGGCTGGTACAATGACAACATTTAAAAGGCATCTGGATGGGGACATGAATAGGAAGGGTTTGGAGGGATATGGGCCGGGTAGATATCTGGGATATCCGGTTGGCATGGACCAAGGGGTCTGTTTCCGTGCTGGACAACTCTAGGCGTCAACTTCATTACTGTGGGTCTGGGGTCCCATGTAGGCCAGAACAGGTAAGGACAACAGTTTCCTTCCCTAAAGAGCATTAGGGAACCAGTTTGGAATCCCTCCCCCCCCAGTTTCGTGATCATCATTCATCCCAGATTTTTATTGAATTCAAATTCCATCATGTACCAGGACAGGATTTGAACCCAGGTCTCTGGATTAATAGTCCAGTGATAATTCTACAAAGCCACCAATTTGGAAAGATCCTTCTGATGTCTGCCTTTTAGCATTTAGTGAGAGCAGCAGAGATTCTTTGTAGATCATGTAGGGTCTGGCCACATTGGTGTGGAGGGTGGAGTACCCAGTTATTTGCCCTTCTTCTACGGTTATATCAACACTCGGGTGCCCTACTGGCACGACAGAGGACTTTCGAGACTGATTTTGGGGTGTATCATAGCCCTGGAGTAGGTTATTCTGATTGGATAACTTCTGTGCATTTGAAATTGACTGTCAGATCTTTTGTTACAAAGCCCCACTAGTTTAACTTATTGTTTTAAAACAGTAGAAAGAATATTGGAGTTACTGCCTTCAGGAATCATAACTTGTCGGCTACAACATGTACGTGCAATGCATGTTGCTACAGCATCACAGACTCTCTGAGGGAACTAACATGCAATCTATTAGAGTTTCATATATTTACAACAGGAGATAAACAGGGCGGCATGGTGGCTCAGTGGGTTAGCACTGCTGCCTCCCAGCGCCAGGGACCTGGGTTCGATCCCATAGTGCCCAGGGACGTGCAAGTTAGGGTGGATTGGCCGTGCTAAAATGTCCCATAGCGCCAGGGATGTGCAGGTTAGGGTGGATTGGCCGTGCTAAATTGTCCCATAGTGCCCAAGGATGTGCAGGTTAGGGTGGATTGGCTGTGCTAAATTGTCCCATAGTGCCCAGGGATGTGCAGGTTAGGGTGGATTGGCCGTGCTAAATTGTCCCATAGTGCCCAAGGATGTGCAGGTTAGGGTGGATTGGCCATGCTAAATTGTCCCATAGTGCCCAAGGATGTGCAGGTTAGGGTGGATTGGCTGTGCTAAATTGTCCCATAGTGCCCAGGGATGTGCGGGTTAGGGTGGATTGGCCGTGCTAAATTATCCCATAGTGCCCAAGGATGTGCAGGTTAGGGTGGATTGGCCGTGCTAAATTGTCCCATAGTGCCCAAGGATGTGCAGGTTAGGGTGGATTGGCCGTGCTAAATTGTCCCATAGTGCCCAGGGATGTGCAGGTTAGGGTGGATTGGCCGTGCTAAATTGTCCCCATAGTGCCCAGGGATGTACAGGTTAGGGTGGATTGGCCGCGCTAAATTGTCCCATAGTGCCCAGGGATGTGCAGGTTAGGGTGGATTGGCCGTGCTAAATTGTCCCATAGTGCCCAGGGATGTGCAGGTTAGGGTAGATTGGCCGTGCTAAATTGTCCCATAGTGCCCAGGGATGTGCAGGTTAGGGTGGATTGGCCGTGCTAAATTGTCCCCATAGTGCCCAGGGATGTACAGGTTAGGGTGGATTGGCCGCGCTAAATTGTCCCATAGTGCCCAGGGATGTGCAGGTTAGGGTGGATTGGCCGTGCTAAATTGTCCCATAGTGCCCAGGGATGTGCAGGTTAGGGTGGATTGGCCGTGCTAAATTGTCCCATAGTGTCCAGGGATGTGCAGGTTAGGGTGGATTGGCCGTGCTAAATTGTCCCATAGTGCCCAGGGATGTGCAGGTTAGGGTGGATTGTCCGTGCTAAATTCCCCCATAGTGTCCAGGGATGTGCAGGTTAGGGTGGATTGGACGTGCTAAATTTTCCCGTAGTGCCCAGGGATGTGCAGGTTAGGGTGGATTGGCCGTGCTAAATTGTCCCATAGTGCCCAGGGATGTGCAGGTTAGGGTGGATTGGCCGTGCTAAATTGTCCCATAGTGCCCAGGGATGTGTAGGTTAGGGTGGATTGGCCGTGCTAAATTGTCCCATAGTGCCCAGGGATGTGCAGGTTAGGGTGGATTGTCCGTGCTAAATTCCCCCATAGTGTCCAGGGATGTGCAGGTTAGGATGGATTGGCCGTGCTAAATTGTCCCATAGTGCCCAGGGATGTACAGGTTAGGATGGATTGGCCGTGCTAAATTGTCCCATAGTGCCCAGGGATGTGCAGGTTAGGGTGGATTGGCCGTGCTAAATTGCCTATAGTGTTAGGTGCATTAGTCAGGGGTAAATGTGGGGAGATGGGTCTGGGTGGGTTACTCTTCAAAGGGTCGATGTGGACTTGATGGGCCGAAGTTCCTGTTTCCACACTGTAGGGAATCTAATCTAAGAAGAGTAGGCCATTCAGCCCTTTGAACCTGCTGCGGGGTAGTGGCATCAAGTGGTCAAACTAGATGGAGTCCTCCTGCACTGATTTGCTGCAGAAAAACTGTGATGTTTGTCTTCTTAACTTTGTTTCTTGTTTTTTCTGATCTATGGTCATTTTGTGTGCATCTTACATTAACATTTCTTTCTTAATTTCTCTATTCTGGAACTAAGGATTGCACCTTTGTACCAAAAATTGCACTATAAGTCGCAACTGGTAAACCTTTCACTGTTAGCAATTAGCACATTTGAGAAACGTGGAGAAATACGGGGAGCAGGACAAATGTGTCAGAATTTTCTTAATTAGGTTCAAATTAATTAGGTACAGAATTAGCTTTACTGGACTAATACCTGGACTAAGTGGATTGCTTCATGAGGACAGGCTAGAGCTGCATCCTCTGGGGTTTACAAGAGGTAGACGTGACTGAATTGAAACATAGAAGATCCAGGGGGAACTGGACTAGCTGGATGTCATAGTCATAGAGTTGACAGCACAGAAACAGATCCATCGGTCTAACTCATCCTAAATTGATCCATTTCTGTTTGCCAGCATTTGGCCTTTATCCCTCGAAATGTTTCCTATTCAAATGCCTTTTAAATGTTGCAATAAAACCAGCCTCCACCACTTCCTCTGGCAGCTTATTCCATACACACACCAGCCTCTGCATGAGAAAGTTGCCCTGTGGATCCCTTTTAAATCTTTCCCCTCCCATCTTAAACCTATGCCCTCTCGTTAAGGATATCTGGTTAGATTAGATTACTTACAGTGTGGAAAAACAGGCCCTTCGGGCCAACAAGTCCACACCGACCCGCCACCCACCCGAACCCCATTCCCCTACACCTAACGCTACATGCGATTCACCTAATCTGCACATTTTTGGACTGTGGGAGGAAACCGGAGCACCCAGAAGAAACCCACACAGACATGGGGAGAATGTGCAAACTCCACACAGACAGTCGCCTGAGGCGGGAATTGAACCCGGGTCCCTGGTGCTGTGAGGCAGCAGTGCTAACCACTGAGCCACCATGGACAGTTGGACCAAAGAGTCTATATCCGTGATGTACAACTCTATGTTTCTTTGAGATAGATTTCTGATCACCAGTGACATACTAGATTGGGTAAAAGCCATGCTTGTATTGAACAGTGAACCGATTGATCCGCTTCTGCTCCTGTGGATATTTTTTGTTTATTTACTAAAAAAATCATAAAAAATCTATTTCAGTAAAACAAAGATTGGTGGATGCTGGAAATGAATCAAACAAAAACTAATCTTGCTGGAGAAACCTATCAGGGTCTGGCAGCATCTGGGGAGAAAGACAACAGTTAACAATTTTAAATCCTTTATCACTTTTCTTCAGAAATAATATATATTCATGCTACTCCTGCCCCCCAACTCCACCCCTTCTCCTTTGAGGTATACAAGATCATGAGAAGAATGGATAGAGTCAATAGCCAGAGACTTTTCCCCAGGACAGGATTGACTGGCACGAGGAGTCATAGTTTGAAGATATTATGAGAAAGGTATAAAGGAGACATTAGAGGTAGGTTCTTTACCCAGGGAGTTGTGAACGCATGGAATGCGTTGCCAGCGGTGGTGGTGGAAGCAGAGTCATTAGGGACATTTAAGTGACTGCCGTACATGCACATGGAGAGCAGTGGATTGAGGGGTGTGTAGGTTAAGTTATTTTGTTTTATTTCAGGATTAATCCTCGGCACAACATCGTGGGCCGAAGGGCCTGTTCTGTGCTGTACTTTTCTATGTTCTATAATCTAACTGCTGTAAGTAATCTAATCTAATCTAATCTAATCTAACTATATTCCCCACACACTTCCTTCCTACATGTCCCTTCCACCATCTCTACCCCATGCCCTTCCCCATCTCTACCCCATGCCCTTCCCCATCTCCTCCCCATCTCTACCCCATGCCCTTCCCCATCTCCTCCCCATCTCTACCCCATGCCCTTCCCCATCTCCTCCCCATCTCTACCCCATGCCCTTCCCCATCTCCACCCCATGCCCCTCCCCATCTCCACCCCATGCCCTTCCCCATCTCCACCCCATGCCCCTCCCCATCTCCACCCCATGCCCCTCCCCATCTCCACCCCATGCCCCTCCCCATCTCCACCCCATGCCCTTCCCCATCTCTACCACATGCGCCTCTCCATCTCTCCCCCATGCCCCTCCCCATCTCTACCCCATGGGCCTCTCCCTCCGCTGACCCTTTAGCCCATCACTACCCCATTGCCCATCCCACATCCCAGCTCAACGCCCCGCCCCCATTCCATCCCATGACCTCCACTGACCCTTCCACTCGCCCCACCCACTTCCAGAAAGCGGTGGTTCCCAAGACCCCCTCCCTGTGACGTCGGGCGATCGCCCCGCCCCCTCTCGCTCCCTCCCTCTCTCCGTGACGTTGGGTCGCACCGAGCGACGTGGGGCGGGGCAGGGGAAACGGCGCGCGCGCACGCGGACGCAGACGAACGGAGGCGTCCTCGCGACGTGGGCGCGCGCACGCACGCTCGTTGGGTCGACGCACGCACGTACGTACGTACGGCGCCGCCCGGGCTTTCAGCGGGCGAGCTCGCGCGGGCGCCGATTGTCCGTTGGTGAGGCGCCATCGCACGTTACCGTCGGACGGCGTGTGGTGTGTGTGGGGGGAGGGGAGAGAGTTCGTTAGAGAGAGAGAGAGAGGAAACAAAACAAAACCGAGCGATCGATCGATCGGGATATCGCTCGGTATTGACCGAGGTTGTTATTTTGTGAAAGAGTCGGCAGCCAGTCCCCACGGCACCCCCTCCCCCGCCCCGAACCTTGAGGAGCTGGGAGTGGGGGGGAGAGAGAGAATTACTGACCGGCACCGGCACCGGTACCGGGAGCGGGAGATGTCGGAGGACGGGCGGCACTACAGCGGTAAGGAGCGAGGGCGGTTCAACCGACCCCGGGGGTTCGCAGCGTCTGACACCCCCCCCCCCCCCCCCACACACACACACACACACAGACAGAGACAGAGCGGGAAGGGCCTGGAGTTAGGCCCGGCATTGAGAATCTCAACCTGTTACCCACACCCCCACCCCCAACACCACCCCCAACACACCACCCACACACACACACACCCACACACAACCCACACACACACACACAACCCACACACACAAACACACAGGCAGAGACAGAGCTGGAAGGGCCTGGAGTTAGGCCCGGCATTGAGAATCTCAACCTGTTACCCACACCCCCACCCCCAACACACCACCCCCAACACACCACCCACACACACACACACCACCCACACACACACACACCACCCACACACACACAAACACACAGGCAGAGACAGAGCTGGAAGGGCCTGGAGTTAGGCCCGGCATTGAGAATCTCAACCTGTTACCCACACCCCCCGCACACGCACACCCCCACCCCCACACACACACACCCCCCCACACACACACACACACACCCCATACACACAGGCAGAGACAGAGCGGGAAGGGCCTGGAGTTGGGCCCGGCATTGAGAATCTCAACCTGTTACCCACACGCACCCCCCACACCACCCCCCGCCCCCACACACCACACCACCCCCCGCCCCCACACACCACACCACCCCCCGCCCCCACACACACACAGGCAGAGTCAGAGCTGGAAGGGCCTGGAGTTAGGCCCGGCATTGAGAATCTCAACCTGTTACCCACTCCCCACCCACACCCACACACCCCACCACCCCCCCCCCCATGCACACAGGCAGAGACAGAGCGGGAAGGGCCTGGAGTTAGGCCCGGCATTGAGAATCTCAACCTGTTACCCACACACACACCCACGCATCCCCCACACACAACCCCCCCACATCTCTTCCCCCACAGCCCCCCTCAATGCTGGGCCTAACTCCAGGCCCTTTCCGCTGTGTGGTGGTGTGGGTGGGGGGGGAGTTGGGGTGTGTGGGTGGGGGTGAGCGGGGGGTGGGTGGGGGGATGGCCGGGGGCGCGGGTGGTGTGTGTGGGGGGTAGGGGTGTGTGTGTGGGTGAGGTGGTTGTGCGGGGGGGGCGTATGTGTGGGGTGTGTGCGCGCCGCCACTGCATCCCCTCGCACCCCTCCCATGCGCACCCCTCCCACGCGCACCCCTGCTACGCACACCAACCCACACGCACCCCCCCCCCTCACGCACCCACACGCACCGAGACAAAGCGGGAGGGGCCTGGAGTTAGGCCTGGCATTGAGAATCTCAACCTGTTACCCACTCCACACACCCACACACACCCAGGTAGAGACAGAGCGGGAAAGGCCTGGAGTTAGGCCCGACATTGAGAATCTCAACCTATTTCCCATTCTGATATGGATCCCCGGACAACCTTAACGTCTTCTGCAAGCCCGTGCAGTTTTTTCCAAGCCTTCAGTCATGTTTACTAGCTTTTCATAGGCATTTAGTTTCATTTTAGTGCTTTAACGTTTTATATTGGTTGCATCTGCCATAAATCATTTCATCTTGTCACTTCTCAGTCTTTATTTCATTTGAATTTAGAGTGCTCATTCTGCTATTGCACCACTGCAGGCAGATTTTGAAATAATGAGGCATAGTAGCGTGCTGGTTATGTTACTGTTACTGGTCTAGTAATCCAATAACTGAATTAATGATCGAGTAATCAGTAGAACCAAGGGAATTAAAATTCAGTTAATCAAATAAATCTGTCAATATTGGTAATTGAATGTGTTAAATTTGTGACCCTCTGTTATTAACATCTCTGCTAAGAGTATAATTCCTTCCAATCTACTCAAGGGCCCTCAATTTTAATAACTCAGTTAGAGCTCCCCTCGGTGTCCTCTGTTCCAAGAGCACAATCCTGTCTATCTCATCCTCCCTGAAATGTTGCAGTCTTGGCAGGATTCTGATAAATTTCCTATTCCCACTCTGCATCCTTCTGGGAATGTGGTGACGAGTATTGTGCACAGTAATCTAGCTGACATCTAACAAGTGTTATACATTTTTGACATAATTTCCATGCTGTTGTTTTCTCTCCCTCGGATCATGTCTAATATGTCTGTTTAACCACCCTGTTATCTGTCATGTTAACTTCAGAGTTCTCTCTGATCCTCTACAATTTCATTTATTGTGTACTGAATTGTCTTGTTACTCTCCCCAAGTGCATCATTCACACTTCTGCACTTGAATTCTGTTTGACACTCTACCCACCTGGCCAGTCTGCAAGTCTTTCTGTGTAATTTTCTTCCCATCAATGATGGTTCCTTTTTTGTATCATCTGCAAATAATTTAATCATATCCCTTAGGTTAGATTAGATTTGATTCCATACAGTATGGAAACAAGCCCTTTCGCCCAACAAGTCCACACTGACCCTCCGAAGAGTAACCCAACCAGACCCAGTCAGCTACCCTGACTAATGCATCTAACGCTATGGGCAATTTAGCATGGCCAATTCACTTGACCTGCACAACTTTCGATTGTGGGAGGAATGCTTCTTTATCTAACACAGCAGTCTCTTGTGCAGCACCTTGTCAAAGGCCTTTTGGAAATCTAGGTAGACCACATCTACTGGGTCCCTGCTGTCCACCATTTTTGTGATTTCTTCATAGAATTCCAAAAGATTAGTTAAGCATGACCTGCCCAACAGAACAATTTTGATCTAGATGCTCTGCTATTTCTTTGATAATAGACTCAAACATCTTCCCCACTACAGATGTTAAGCTTATTGGTCTATAATTCCCATCTTCCGTATCCATGAACACCAACTAGCCACAAAACGACACGACCAGCTATCCTTAGTAGCCACACACGCAGATGACAAGCAACATGAGTTTGACTGGGACAACACTACTATTATAGGACAAGCCAAACAGAGAACAGCCAGGGAATTCCTAGAGGCATGGCACTCATCCACAGATCCTGTCAACAAACGCATCGACCTGGACCCAATATACCGGCCACTGCAGCGGACAGCTGGAACTGACAGCCAGAAGCGGCAGAGACAAACCACTATAAATGCCGGAGGAAACAACACAGAAGCACTTCACAGGAGGCTCCCAAGCACGGAGGATGTCACCTAGACAGGGGACGAAACGTCTGCAACACAAATTCCCAGCTCGGCGAACAGAACCACAACAACGAGCACCTGAGCTACAAATCTTCTCACAAACTTTGATTCCCATCTTTTGTCTGTGACACTTTTAAAGAGTGGCGCGCATTTGCTGTTTTCCAAGTAGCTGGAATTGGCTCAGTCCTGCGAAGTTAGCAAAAAATTACCAGAAGTGCACTTGCTATTTCTCCCGCCATCTCTTTTAGTACCTTGGGATGCATTCTTTTGGGGCCAGGAGACTTGTATATCCTTAGCTCCATTTTCTTGCCCAACACTGTCTCTTCCGTGATAATGATTGTTTCCAGGTCCTCACCTACCTTTGTCTCTGTCAATTACTGGCATGTTATTTGTGTCGAGAGTATAGTGCTGGAAAAGCACAGCAGGTCAGGCAGCATCCGGGGAGGAAAAAGCCTTTCATCATGATTCCTGGTGAAGGGCTTTTGGCCGAAACATCGATTTTCCTGCTTCTCGGATGCTGCCTGACCTACACCTGCTTTTCCAGCATCACATTCTTGACTCTAATCTCCAATATCTGCAGTCCTCACTTTCACCTATGCTATTTGTGTCCCTCATGTGAAGTCTGACACAGTGAAAAGCAAAGCGTGAAGTGTGGAATGTTCTGAAATCTGTTAGTTTGATATTTGGCATGTGTGGTTGCGATATTAATCTCTCTCAATTGTCTCTGGAGTCTTTTAGATACAACTTATTCAGGGGCTACAATATTGAGAAATTCCTCCATCCGCTTTTTCTGAAGAGCCAATAGGTTTCGTCCAAACTCAACAATAAGGGTTTCTTTTCAAAAGTAGGAGAGATGAGTGCACAGTCCTTCTTTGCAGGTTTCTTGAGCCCCAACTGAAGACCAGATACTGATATACTCTGCATCTAAGCACTTTTAGGTTTACAGCAAAACAAAGCTGCAATATTTTTATCACTGTTCCAGTCTGAATTCTGATTAGTGGTAACTCCTCAGATATAGTTAGTAGAATATTCATTGAGGTAATGCCATTGAATGTCACGGGGCGATGATTAGATTCTCTCCGAATGGAGGTCGTCATTTCCTGGCATTTGTCACAAATGTTGCCTGTCACTTAGCAACACAAGCCTGAATATTATTCTGATGTTACTTCAAATCGACAAAGGTTGCTTCAGATGGTGCTGAAGATTTTAGAATCACCAGCAGACATCTCCACTTCTGACACAATTATGGAACGAAGGTCACTGCAGTAGATGAAAGTGGTTAAGCCTAGGATGCTACCCTGACGAACTCCTGAAGAGGTGGCCTGGGCCTGAGATGATTGACCGTTCTCAACCACAACCATCTTCCTTTGTTAGCTCTGACTCTAACCCACAAGTTTCCCCTGATTCCCATTGACTTCACTTTTGCTAAAAGTTGTTGATACTACACTTAAAGTCATAGAGCTGTACAGCACGGAAACAGACCCTTTGGTCCAACTTGTCTGTGCTGACCAGATATCCTAAATTAATTGCCAGAATTTGGCCTTTATCTCTGTAAACCCTTCCTGTCCATGTACCCATCCAGATGCCTTTTAAATGTTGTAATTGTACCAACCTCCTCCACTTGTGCTCATTCTATATACTCACCACCCTGTGTGTGAAAACGTTGCCCCTTGGGTCCCCTTTAAGTCTTTCCTCTCTCACCTTAAACCTATGCCCTCTAGTTTTGGACTATGCTACCCTAGGAAAAAGATGTTGGCTAATCGCCCTTTCCATGCCTCTCATGGTTTCATAAACATCTGAAAGGTCAACCCTCAGTCTCTGACGTGCCACGGAAAACAGTCCCAGCTTATTCAGCCTCTTCCTTTAGCTCGAACCCTCCAATTCTAACAACATCCTTGTAAATCTTTTCTGAGCCCTTTCAAGTTTCCCAACATTCTTCCTATAGCAGGGAGACCAGAATGGAACTCAATACTCCAACAGTGGCCCAGCCAATGTCCTGCACAGCCACAACATGACCTCCCAGCTCCTGTACTTAATGCACTGACCAATGAAGGTAAACATACCAAATGCCTTCCTCACTATCCTATCTACCTGTGACTCTACTTTCAAGGAACTATGAACCTGCACTCCAAGGTCTCTTTGTTAAGCAACACTTCACAGGATCTTACCATTAGTGTATAAGTCCTGCCTTGATTTGCCTTTCTAAAGTGTAGCACCTCACATTTATCTAAATTAAACTCCATCTGATCAAGATTCTGTTGTACTCTGAGGTAACCTTCTTGGCTGTCCACTACACTACCAATTGTTTTGTCATCTACAAACTTACTAACCATTCCTTTGTATTCACATCCAAACCATTTACATAAATGACAAAAAGCGGTGGACCCAGCACTGATCCTTGTGGCACACCGCTGGTCGCAGGCCTCCAATCTGAAAAGCAGCCCTCCACCATCACTTACTTGCTTTTTGTAAGTATCCAAATGGCTAGTTCTCCCTGTATTCCATATGTTCTAACCTTGCGAACCAGTCTACCATGCAGAGCCTTGTCAAAACCTTACTGAAGCTCATGCTGAATTGATAAAGGGCAGTCACTCTGCTTTTATTGCTGGAATCAAAGCTCTTTTGTCTATCTTTTGACCAAGGCCATTATGAGGTCAGATCCATAGCATTTGCAGTGGCCAGTGTCTTCAACTGTTTCTTGGTATCTTGATATCACTCGAGGTCAGACAAGTTAATGCAGCTGCTGTTTTATAGACATGTTCAGTCATTAATCTCCCCTACGCACCAAACTAGTAGCCTTAGATGTCTGTATTCAATCTTTTTGTGATTTTGGGGATCTCTGGAGTAAGCTGAGATGGATCGTCTGGTAAGCATTTCTAGCTGAAGATGGATACACTTTCTCCAGCCTCTTCTTTTGCACTGATGGATTGGCCTGCCCCCAGTTATTGGAGATGAGAATATTTGTGGAGTCTCCTTCCTCTGTCAGTTTCCCTGTTGATATTCTTCAATTTTACATTAGGTGCTTTATTTTCCGACACTTGTTTATGAATTAAAAATGTCAGAATGGGCAAAAGTGAATCAAAATTTGTTTTCTGGAGCCAAGCGAAATATTGAAGAGAATAACTGGAAATGTTAGACAAGAGGTTGCTGACAGAATCTGGTGACTTGAGGATGGTTGAATTCTTCCCAAGTCTTGTTTTATGCGTGATTATATTATTTACATTTTTCAGACTTCTACATAAGCACTAGTCTGAGCCCTGCAGATTTCAGAAAGCGTGAGAAGTGTACCATGCAACAAACCTGTTTGCTTCTGTTTTTTGGAAAAGGCAGGTTGAACTCATATTGCAATGCAAAAAGTATTTCGGTGTACTTTTGTGATGCCAAGGCATTCAAGCCTCTTGGCCAAATAATGGGCAGCATGGTGGCTCTATGGTTAGCACTGCTGCCTCACAGTGCCAGGGACCTGGGTTTGATTCCCACCTTGGGCGACTGTCTGCGTGGAGTTTGCCCATTCTCCCTGTGTGGGTTTCCTCCCACAATCTAAAGATGTTCAGGTTAGGTGAATTGGCCGTGCTAAGTTGCCCATAGAGTTAGGTACATTAGTCAGGGGTAAACATAGGGGAATGGATCTGGGTGGGCTACTCTTCAGAGGGTCAGTGTGGACTTGTTGGGCAAAAGGCCTGTTTCCATACTGTAGGGAATTAATTTAATCTAACCATCTAATGGAAAATGGGATGCTTGGTTTTGACCGGTACAAACTCAGTGGGCCAAGGTGCCTTTTTCTCGTGCTGTTGACCTCTATGTCTATGACGCTAACGCTGACTCTGACTCCTTCATCATAATTGCCAGGATCTGTTTGTCTGATGTGCACATCTTCAGTGTACCTAAGCTTGTTTGAATTGAAGTGGAAGCAGGGTCTTTTAAACAAATGTTTGGGTACCAATGGAGTTCAGCCCCATAAACTAGAGACTGGCAGCTGAGTGTTGTATAGCTTTAGTAATATGGAGAGGATGAACAATTCTTGTAATTCACCATCATAGCAAGTCCATGTGTTTGGGAATCATCACATTGCATCAGCTTGTCAGTTAGAGTTTGTGTGATCACGTATTTTCTTTTGAGGTTTAACTATATCTGTTCACCGGCTTTCCATGCGGTATTGGGCGACTGAGGCTATTGTTTGAGGCTTTGTCCAGCCTTTTTAAGGCTCCTGATCAAGTGCTTACATAGGATTAATGGCTGTGAAAATTTCTATAAAGCAACAGCTGCTTGCTGTTGTCCTGCAGAGCAGCTTGCTTGTTCAAGGTCAGGTGAACGAAAACAGGAATGCGCTGGTCAGTGTGACTTTTTTGGTATTTTGTGTGAAAGTCTTAGCTTCCATTAACTACAAGAAATTGAGATTAAGTGTTGCAGTGTGATGATGAAAACATGGTTGGGCAGTTAGGTGCTCCCCTCCTGAAGATGCTGCTTTGATAGTTATTATGTTTATGTTGAAAAATGTGTTGCTGGAAAAGCGCAGCAGGTCAGGCAGCATCCAAGGAGCAGGAGAATCAACATTTCGAGCATAAGCCCTTCTTCAGGAATGCTGCTCCGCTCTTTGGATGCTGCCTGACCTGCTGCGCTTTTCCAGCAACACATTTTTTTAGCTCTGATCTCCAGCATCTGCAATCCTCACTTTCTCCATTATGTTTATTTTCTCAACTTGACTGCTTTCATGATTGTTCTAAGGGTTTTCTAACCATAAATTGAATAGAGAAACGTAACACTTTTTTTTGTCACTATGGAGATTTTTATGCAATATATTATCGATGTATCACCTGCAGCTTGGTACTGATCCACAGTGATCAGATTATGGAGAGGTATTCAGTTGCCCCACACACACCTCGAGCAGAAGGAGTTTTGAACTTGCTTAGGTTTACTAAATGAGAACTGATTTGTGAGTGACAAATTGAAATTGACTTCCAATATGGCTTCTTAGTAAATGGGAGAGGTTTCAGTTGTGATCCACTATTGGTTGCCATCTAGCATAATTCTTATTAGCATCTCTATCCTTTCCAAGTCAAACACTTTCACATTGCCTTGATATTAAAGTTACTTCTATTTCTGCACACAGTGACTGTCGTATCTTATACTGCAGTCTATCTTGTCAGAGCTGATCTTAAATGAGTTTTGTTGTGATAGGTATCCATAGCAGTGACACCACTCAGGAGCAGAGTAGCAGTTGCCAAAGTCTTGCTCATGGTGTCTCAACATGGCTCAGCAAAGTCAGAGGTGGATATTTCTTTACTGTGACCAGATTGTATGATTTAAAGTACTCTGGGATTGCAATAAAGCCGTTCTCCCAAATAGTTAGGCCCTGTTCAAGCCTGGAACTAAACATGAATTATTTGACACTAAATTGCTTCCCTGACTCTGTTCAGCCCCCCAGCAATCAGGAATCGAGCATAATGGATTCCGGGGGGATGGAAGAAAGCCAGGAAGACGGAAATGGAGACTGAGAAAAAGAGGCACATATAGAGGTAAGAGGGAGAGAAAGGCAGAAAACCACATCTGAACAGATTAGGAAGGGGTGTAATGTACACAGCTTGCCACCTCCAACCCCCAGTCAACTGAATGAGCTTTTCCAACTTGAAGGTTGAACTTTGGGACTGCAGAATGCCATGGTCTATTAGGAAAGAATGCAGTAGCCACTTGGGGAGAGCTGGGCAACAAAGTTGAACTTGCATTTCTTTTCTCAACTGCTGCAATCTTTTTCTGTATCTTAACTCTGCTCTGTTATTACACCTTTTACTTTAAAGCCTGTCTGTGCCCCAAACTGGCTCTCCTCTTGTCTGCACTTGTAATGTACTTCATTTTGTTAGTTTTGGATTCCTTGCTGTTTTCGATGAAGAAATGTTGACTTGTTTTCCCCATTGAGTTGTTTTTGGCGAAGGCCATATAACAGTTGCAATGGTAGTGACAAGATTTGGTATGCCATCGGTTTCCACAAATTCACTCTACAGCATTTTCAAGCTCATTCGGCCTCTGTCTTTACAGCTGACATCTGTAGATGAATGTTGTCATTGGCTCCCTTCCAAACTCTCCTACAATCACTCCTGGCATCTTGCCAAAACTGTGTCTGTCTCAATGTTTAGCGTTTTTCTTTTCCTTTCTAGCTGCCTTCAACGCAGTGGTATATTTGCTCGCTCATGGCTGAGAAAAGTACTGTTCCAGTTCTCTTCAATTTTAATCTTGATGTGAAGTGGTGAAATTAAATAGCCAGAAAAGTCTTCCTCCAAACCTAACTTTGATAAAGAGCTTTCATCGGTTGCTCAGGTCTATTCTGCTATTACGACCAGGGCCACTTTCTTATTCCTGACACATTTGTTGGATCCTCAGCTATAATAAAATTTCATGTCTTGTAGATATTCCTTGTGATACTTGTAGTACATTCTTCAGGACTTACCCTGTAGTCCTTGCAGGCAGTCCACACTCCTTTCTTGGATATTAGTCACATTCATCTATCCCTCTTGCCTTTTCAGCCTTTGTTATGTTATCCTTAGATGGTTTTTTTTAAAGTTATAGATTATCACTTATCTATCACCTTGAAAGTTGTAGCTTGATGTATGTTTGATGGTACCACCATTTCATTAGCAGATGGGTTGTCTGCTATTGTGCACCTCTGGGGTTTTGGTAGTTTGTCACTGGCGTAAAGCTGGTCAAAATCTTTTTTATTTGGTCTGCCACTTTCTAAATATAACTTTTACAGGCACTAACTTCTGTTCCTAGTCTCTATTTTCCTTTTGGTTTATTTCTTTTTATGTCTCTTTTAACTCTGCCTACCTCTGAAACACATCTTTTGTCACTCAAATTACAAGGGCACTGCATCCTTTTGCAATCCTTTATTTTATTCACTCATGGGATGTGGATCTTGCTGACTGGACCAACATTTTAGGTCTTGATCTTCCAGTCTTTCCTGTCATCAATGATGTTGGACACCCAAACTTAATTTCACTTCACCACTGGCTAACATGTTTGTTTCAGATATAATTATCAGGAAAGGGTAAACATGCTGTTGTGGAGAGTGGTGGAAAAAAGGCAACTGAGGATGACTGAATAAATTTAAAGTTTTGCTAGATTTCGAAACCCACGATCTGTCTTGTTGCTGCATATTGTTTATAAAAGCCTTAATGATGTATTTTAAAAATTCTGACACTGGCATTTGAAAGTGTGAAAGGTGCAGCCTGCTTGCTGCAGCAATGAGCTGTTTCTCTGCTGTAAACATAAATGCTTAATCGCAATGATGCAAAGTCTGAAGCTCGTGGAGAGTGAAGTATTAAACTGATCTTGTTATGGTAAGCAACATTCTGGCATCCACCAGCTCAGTTGATGCAGGCAGTGTGTACCCAGGACATGCGTGACAGAAGTTTCCTGGTTGAATTTTCATGTTTACTTTAGGTTTGTACCTCAGGTGCCAATTGTCATGGTTTTGGGTATATTTGCCAAGCTGGGGAGTTGTTTTGCAGGCGTTTTATCCCTTATCTAGGTGATGTCTTCAGTGCTCACCAAGTCAAAAGACCCTATACCCATCATGTGCAGGACTAACGCATTTTACAGGATTCCAAGCAAACACTGTACGAAACACTATAAAGGACAAACAGGTAACTAGCAATCTGCATCCACAAACACCAACTAGCCACGAAATGCCATGACCAGCTGTACCTAGTAGCCATACATACTGATGACAAGGACCACAAATTTGAGTGGGATAACTTAATGATCATAGGACAAGCTAAGCTTAGGACAGCCAGATAATTTCTAGAAACATAGCACTCATCCACGGACTCCATCAAAAAGCACATTGATGTAGACCAGCCAATATACCGGCCACTACAACAAGCAGCTGGAAGCAGCAGAAATGGAACCAAATAAATTTCGGAAGAGACTGTACAGCAGTGCTTCACAGGAGGCTCCAAAGCTCTAAAGATGTCACCTAGACTAGGGACAAAATTTCTGCAAATCAACTTCCCAGCATGGCGAACACATCCGTTTCACATTTAATCCCCTTAGAGGTTGGAAAGGCATTGCCAGTATCCATTGGTGTTTAGAAGAATGAGAGATGATCTTTCTTCAACATATAAGATCCTGGATGATCATAAATGTGGGTTAGGGACCCACTTTCAAAAATAAGGGTTTTTTTTTCAGATGGCGAGGCAAATTTTTTTTATCTCAGGTTTGTTGATCTGTTGAACTCTTTTACCCAGACAAGAATGGAGGCAGGGTCGTTGAATAATGCTAGGTTAGCTAGATTTTTGCTTCTGATGGGGAGTAAGACTATGGGGTTGACAGAAAGGTCGCGTTGAGACTACGATCTGACCATCGATGATCTTATCAAATAGAGGAGCAGATCTGAGGCTCTAATTCGTAGGCTTGTAACTGAGCCAAGGTAACAATGAAACCTCTGCGAGTAGTTAGATCTCAGGAAAAAAAAACAATGTTTTTGGGAGCTTCATTATCTAGGTCAGCGTTTATTGCATATCTCTATTTGCCCTGGAGAAAGTGGTGCTAAACTGTCATCCTGAACTGCTGTTCCTGTGTTGGAGAGACCCACTGTGGTGTTAGGAAGGGATTTCCAGGATTTTGTTCCAGTGACTGCGAAGAAACGGTCATGTCATTGTATGGTTTGGAGGGGAACTTGCAGTGGTGGTATTCCCATGCGTCTGCTGCCTTTGTCCTTCTAGATGGCAGTGTTCACAGGTTTGGAAGGTGCTGCCAGAGGAGCATTGCCTACTGCAGTGCATCTTGTAAATGATCCACCGTGAGTGCTGGTGGTGGCGAATGAGATGCAAGTGAAGTGGGCTGCTCTATCCTGGATTGTGTCAAGCTTTTTGAGTGTTGTTGGAGCTGCACCCCTCCAGGCAAGTGGGGGAGAATTCCATCACACTCCTGTGTCTTGTAGACAGTGGATAGGCTATGGGGATACAGGTGAATCATGCTTTTGCAGCCACAGTATGCATGTGTGAACCAGTTCAAGTCTGGTCGATGTCATCCTTTAGAATGTTGACAGTGAGGGTGATTCAGTGATCCTATTGTATTTGAATATCAAGGAGTGGTTAATAGATTTTTTTCTTGTTGGAGGTGATCATTGCCTTGCACTTGTATCTCATAAATGTTACTTGCCACTTGTGCAATACTGGATATTGTCTGGGTTTTATGTATTGTGAATGGTGCATTGAATTGAACATTGGATAAACATCAACAAACGTACCCACGTCTGACGTTATAGTATAGTCATTTATTAAAAAACTAAAGGTGGTAGGGCTGAGCAGTTAACCTGAGGAACTCGTGCAGAGAAATCTAGCAGCTGAGATGATTGAACTCCAACAACTATAACTATCTTCTATTATGCCAGATATGATTCTAACCAACAAGGAGCTTTCCCTTTGATTTGCATTGATGCTAGCTTTGCTGGAATTCCTTTATGCCATATGCAGTCTTAAAGTATAGAAGTCAGGAATTAAGTGAACCTGAAGGACCCAGGCTAAGCATCATTGAGCAAGGTTTTCTTTCGCAAGTTGCTGCTTGATAGCACTGTTGATGAACCCTTCCCTCACCTAGATGATTGAGAGTCTGGTAATTGGCCAGTTGAAATTGCCCTGCTTATTGTGTACAATGTCACAGTGGTTAGCACTGCTGCCTCACAGCACCAGAGACCTGGGTTCAATTCCTGCCTCAGGCGACTGTGCAAACTCCAGACAGACATTCTCCCCATGTCTGCGTGGGTTTCCTCCGGGTGCTCCGGTTTCCTCCCACAGTCCAAAAATGTGCAGGTCAGGTGAATTAGCCATGCTAAATTGTCCGTAGTGTTAGATGCAGGGGTAAATGTAGGGGAATGGGTCTGGGTGGGTCGGTGTGGACTTGTTGGGCCGAAGGGCCTGTTTCCACACTAAGTAATCTAGTAATCTAATATACATGGGCAATTTTCCCCCTTATTAGGTAAATGCCACTGGACTGAAATGGCTGGGTTGGGGTGCAGCTGTTTGTTGAGCGCAAGTCTTTAGTTCTATTGCTGTATCTTCTCAGGGTCCACAGCCATTGCAGTATCAAATGCTTTGAGCGATTTCTTGATATCACATGGCCTGAATTGAATTGGTTGAAGACCCGAATCCGTGATACTAGGGGCTTCAGGTGGAAGTTGACACGAATCTTTCATTTGCCACTTCAGTCGCAAATGTTCCAACCTTGTCTTTTATACTGAAGTGTGGTTTCCCCATTGCTCGGGATTGAGATATTTGTGGGGCCTCTGTCTCCTATTACTTGTTTAATTATCAAGCATCATCCATGATTCGGATGTGGCAGGACTGCAGAGCTTAAATTTGATCTGTTAGTTGTAGAAGTGCTGTCAATTGCATGCTGCTTTCACTTTCTGTCATGAAAATACATTATGTTGTTTCTTCGTCAGATTGATGCTGCACTTTTAGATATGCTGGTTCTGCTCTTTGCCTGCCCTCCTGCATGCTTCATTGAACCAAAGTTGATTTCCCATCTTGATGCAATAGAATGAGAGAATGCCCGACTGGCCATAAAGTTACAAGTTGTGGCTAGGTATCCATGAGGCATTGTGGACCATGATTTGTTAAATCTATTAGCCTGTCTCATTTAGCATAGTGATAGTGCCACAGAGCATAGTGGAAGCTATTCTCATTGTGAGGTCAGGATTTAGTCTCGAGTATATCCTGTATCTTTGCCACTCTTAGTGCTTCTTCCGGGGCGGGGGGGGGGGGGGTGCTGATTCCTCCGCCAACGGGATGGATTTCCATGGTCATGCTTGACCTGATGCAGTGAGACTTGGTTCTCAAATGTTGAGGATTCCCAGACAATTCTCTTCCCAAATGTATGCCATTAAGTTGCCACCATCTGCTGGGTTGATGGTGCCTATGTCGAGGTCTTGTGGTCTGTCTGTCTGATTTAATTTATTTTCTTTAGACTTTGTAGCAGTTACAACTGAGTGGCTTGCCAGAGATTTCAGAGAGCAGTTAAGTAATTGCTGTGGGTCTGGAATCACGTGGTCAGGCTGGATCAGCGTGACAGATTTGTTTCCCAAAGAATATCATTGAATCAGATATGTATTAAAGGCTGCATGGCTCCTATTAGATTTTCATTTCAGATTTTGAATTCAAATTACATCATTTGCGAAACTAACAAACTTCCCTTTTCTTTTCAAACTAATTCAGCTTGTTTTGTGAGGCTGCTTACAGTTTTAAGAAATGAAATGTTGCTAACTCTTCAAAATACCTGGATGTAAGATATAATTGAGCAAATTCTAATGTCGAAACATCTGGTCACTGTCATGAGACTCCATAATTTTGTTTGCTTCAGCTTTGTGCCTTCACCTCTTTTGGGAGTGCTATGTCACAATGCAGTGATGCTCTTTAAACTTAGCAACCCTTTTTTCTATTGTCTGTACTTCCCTCTCTAAGTCTGGATCAGAAATGATGGCTGGTTATTGCACTGCAGAGGAGTCGATACAAACATTTTAACCTTAGCTAATGGCCACAGGTATCCTTCCAACATGGTCTATTGGTTGCTAATAAGAATGGCTTACCATTTTGTTATCTTCATGAAGTAGATGGGTAGTACATGTAGCATGAAAGCAGGAAAAATTGTTTCTGTGTGGTTAAGACTGCAATGCCTTCCTATATCATCCACTTCTGTTTTTATCCAAACACTTTGAACTCCTTGTCACTGTTTTATTAATTGTGATTGGTGATAGATTCTTCAGGTCTGCTGTGTTAAATTTATGTACTAGTGCGTTACTGGATGTGCCATTTTTTTGGTTTAGGAATTAAACTCCTTTTATACCCTCCATTCATACCAAAGCGCACTCAGCTAGTGAAATGTTTTTGTAGTGTAGTCACTATTGCAATGCAATGAAATGAACAACTAATTTGTATACACCAAGCAGCAATAAGTTAAAAGACTAGCTAACGTGTGAGGGATAAATATTGACTGAAAAGACAGACAGCATCCTGTTTTGGTGTTAGACTGCGTTGTACAAAGTTAAAAATCACACAACACCAGATTATAGTCCAACAGGTTTATTTGGAAGCACCCCTTCTTCCCACCACTAAACCTCATTTCAAAACTGCATGTGCAGCAGGTACTGCCTTTGTGTGTGACATCACATGTAAATCCTACATTAAAAACACCTGAAGAAGGAGCGGCGCTCTGAAAGCTAGAGCTTTCAAATAAACTTGTTTATTTCATCCTGTTTCTCCTCTTGTTGTATTGTGATATCTTTTACTGGCAGCTTATGTCACTTTGGTTTAATCCTTGAATCAAAAATGGCACTTCAGGTAAGGCAGTTCGGGTCAGATGCGTTGAAACACCAAACTTGTCACCAATCACAATTAATAAAACTGACGATGGCCCAAGTCATGTGTTATGATTGCAGTGGGTCCTGATAACCCAACTTTGTGGCTTAGAGAGGAGAGGGCTCCAACTAACCCTTATTCCCATCTAAAAATAACAAGACGTACAGATCATCAGACTAACTGGTAACCTTGCTGGTGTGTATGTGAAAAGGATGAATTCAGTAGTGAACATGAAGGCAATCAATTGGAGGTCACTTTAAATCTGAATATTCATGGCTTTTGAAAGATAATGCAAATCATTTGAAAGTTGTAAGTTAACTTCAGTCAACTCTGTAACTGTTCAAGCACATAGACTGGCTTATGACATTAGATGATAATTTCATTGGTTTGTGTTTGATTAGTATTTCCGAAAAGGTAAAATATTGAACTCTATATATGTTTCTCCTCTTTTTCCCCGTTAAGACTTTGGTGACAAACTGGTCCCCATTAGTTGCTTTTATATAATATTTGTATTAAATCCACATTTTTCTTTTACAAATCCTTTCCAATGCCAGACTTGTTCTTGAGTTGTAGCCTTCTGCTTCAGAACCAGGTATTGTTGGTTGCTGGCCCTGTCATAGGGATTTACACAGTTTAAAAGCAGACCTGAAATTACTGCTGGAATGCCCCTAGAACTACTTGGAGATACTGGCCCCTGCTGGGGATTTCTACAACAATGGGATCACAAAGCTGACTGCACACATCTCTCTTCCTTTCTGGTGATGAATGAAAGTTCTGCGTTATTGTATGTACTACTTCTGATTATATAGTTGACCTATTGCTACATAAACTAATATAATTGCGTTTGCTGATTCTATGCTACCACCATAATTTTAGGCATCCTCTCCTTCCTGTCATGAGGGGTTTCTGACTGTTGGTTGGATTTTAGTTTGGTAATAACCTTCCGGTGTTGAGTAACATTTTTTGCTGGTAAACACTAAGCCGATCTATTGTTTAGACGATCTGAGCCACGCACCCTCATACTTTCTTGTGATAGCTAAACAAAAGGTATTTTCTGGCAATCTGCTAACAGAGCAATCTACCTGATTTTCTTCTGAAGCCTTCAGTTGTAAAATCTAGTGTATTGCCCAGCTTCAGATCAGCTATTGAATGCTTTTAGGTAAGTTGCTGTTTTGCAGACCTAGCACAAATAAAGGACCAAGTGGCTGTTTTATAGCCATTCTGTGGTTCTGAGCACAGAAACTAAGTCCTCCTTGATTTTTAGAATTGAAGGCCATTAAGGACATGCAGGAAAGCTGTTTTTGTCAGTTCAAGTTACGTTTGAGGGTTTTTTGAGCATTTTTGGAGAAATTCTATTAAGGGCACGAGACAGAATAGCTGCTGCTAAAGTGACATAATTAGAAAACTTAAACAATCCAGACCACCCTTTGAATAATAATTTTTCATAAAATCCCGACAGTGTGGATGCAGGCCCATCGAGTTCACACCAACCTTCTGAACAACATCCTACCAGACCCACCTGTAACTCTGCATTTCTCATGGCTAACCAACCCAGCCTAAACATCTCTGGAGACCATGGGCAACTTAACATGGCCAATCCACCTAACCTGCACATCTTTGGACTGTGGGAGGAAACCGGAGCACCCGGAAGAAACCCATGCAGACACTTGGTGAATGTGCAAACTTCACATAGTTATTTGAGAGTGAAAGTGAACTCAGGTCCCTGGCGCTTTGAGGCAGCAGTGCTGATGACAAAACCACCGTATCTCCCAGGTAATGCATTTGTACTTAAAAGTTTGCCTGTTTTATTCCAGAACATGACGACCGAGTTGGGGGTGGTTTTCCATTTCGGAAAAAGAAAGGACGCGGTCCATTCCGGGGTAAGATGTACAGCGAGGGAAGTCACAAATCTAGGAATCGAGGCAGTGGAGGACCCAACCCACGGTCGCGGTTCGAGGATGATGATGGCGATGTGACTATGAATGATCATGAGTCGCCACGGTCACGATTGTGAGTAGCAATCTGCATTTATTACACTGTTAATGATACCATGAGGGGCTTGCCATTTCACAGCCGAGTCTGCTCCACTACTGAGTGTGATCCTGGCTGATCTGATGATCCTCAAATTCACTTTGGAATAAGAGGAGTTATCTTCAGCTTAATGTTAGCACCAAAAATGTTTTGGCTTGAGAATTTCACAAGCATTGTTTCCATTATTTCCACCAATGGGGACTAAGAGACCATGTTGAAGTTTAGTCATTTATCTTTATGTTGGGATTGGTAGGAGGTTTACACATCGTTACAAACAGACTTTCTTTATTATCTCTATTATTACCGTGAAACAAAAAATCTAAAGCTAAAATTTCAACTGTACAAAATTAATGATGCATTGCTATATCTTCCTCAGCCCTCCCCTCCTGGTCTCTGGCCGTCCATTATTCTGTGCTTGTTTATGCATAATTCCATTTACCCAGATCACCTTTCCCTGTACTTTGCAATGGATGCTCGCAGACGTGGCTGCAGAAGTCTTGGCAGATCTGACATTTGAGTGACTAGTTGTGGGTGCGGGTGCCAAGCCAAGGCTGTACCCTGTCTTTGCTCTACGTCCTCTGTCCTCTGTGAAACACGTCGAAGACACCCAGGCTGAATTTGTTCCTTCCATAAGACAACCACTTAAAATCCTTCTATTGCATTGCTCCGCACAGTCAGGAGAGGGAGCAGCCTTTAACTTTGCATGAGGCTAGTGAAACAGATTATGGAAATTTGCCTGGACTATCAAGACTTCCAGGACTTGGAGGCAAGGTTAAGGTCCAGACAAACAAATCCACATTACAGATCACTCAATAAGGCCACATACTTGTGGGGCTGGGTGATTGATCTGCTTCCTTCAGTTTGAAACTTGGGCAGTGCTTGGGCCTGCAAAACCAATTTACTCTGGGGTATCTCGAAACTAAAGATGGCCAAGCTCTTTTGTTTAGCTTCCTGCCACCCAAATGCAGGTCACCATTGACACCAGTCAGGAAGGAAATGTAGTCTCGAATGTCCATGCTGTTTTCTTGAAGATTGCCCAGAATGCTAACTGGTCATATGTTGAGCAAATTTAGTAGTTTTGCCCAAGATGCACGTATAATTAATGTTCTGCAAAGGCAAACAGTTTTGAAATCTTTCTGACTTCCAGACTGTTGTGTCAACAGTAATTAACAGTGGCTGATTTCGATAGTATAAGATTGTACCTAAGGAGGTGCTAATAGTGAGTTTGGATAAGGTGATAAAGAGAACAATGGAAAATTCGATGAGTAAGGAGAGAGTCCAGGGTGACTCATCCATGTAGCACATCTGTGAAGATTACTGATTTGCTGGTAAACTGGAGGATATAACAGTAGCTAGAATTTAAAGTTGCTGCTTTTGCCAGATCAATTATGGCATTTTAGATATAATACTAAAACTGTTTTGGATAGTCTGAGGTGCTGTACAACTTTCAGGTTTTCTTGCCAGAAAATCTACCATTTAAAATTATTAGGAGGAATTTAGCAAACAAACTACATCAATGACAAATTCACTCGTTTTCTTTTGCCAAAATTAGATCAGGACATGAGCAGGAGAATTGGCCTTTGTTCCATTAGAGATTGTCTGGGAATCATAAAACATGGTCTCATAGCGCCAGGGATCTGGGTTCGATTGCACCCTTGGGCTACTGTCTGTGTAGAGTTTGCACATTCTCCCCATGTCTGTGTGCGTTTTCTCTGGACGCTCCAGCTTCCTCCTCCAATCCAAAAATGTGCAGATAAGGTGGATTGGCAGTAATAAATTGCCCATTGTGCCTAGGGATGTACAAGCTAGGTGAATTAGCCCCTGGGAAATGCAGGGTTAGGGATGGGATAGAGTGGTGGGTTTAAGTGGGCACAATGGGCCGAATGGTCTGTTTCCAAACTGTAGGGATTCTATGATTTATCGTACAGGAGGAAACCACTTGGCCTATTTGTGTCAGCCAAGAAAAGAGCTATCTATCTGATCTCACATGCTAGTTCCTAACCATTAGTTGCATATCCTAATAAATTTTGTGTCTTGAGGGTTCCAGCCCTAAGGACTTTGGAAAAGAAAGGGAGAGGTCTTACTTAAACGAAAGAGGAATCACTTTACCCTAATTACACGTAAAATCGCAGCTGCAATGCTGCTATACAGAAGCTGCAAGTGCTGGACAAACTCAGGAGGTCTTCGAGCAAATGTGGAGTGGAAGTTAAAGTTTCAAGTCTAAATATGACTTGTAAAGGAGAGTCATTGGATTCAGAGCATTAACTCTGTTTCCTTGTCCACAGATGCTGCCAGACTTTGTTTCATTTCAGATCTCCAGCAGCTGTAGTAGTGTGCCTTTATTTGAATGGTTCTACGTATAATAAAACAATCACAATTATTAGGGCAAGGAAGGAGGCCATTAAGCCCATTGTGTGCATGTTGGCTCTCTATTCTCCTCCAGTTGTTTCTCTTCAAATAATCGTCTTGAAATAATTCATGCCTTGACTGAACTTACTTCCATTGTACTTGCCTCCACCACACAAGTCATTTCACCTGATGAAGGAGCAGCACTCTGAAAGCTTGTGATTTAAAATAAACCTGTTGGACCTGGTGGAGTATAGAGAGGGGGAGCAGGTTAATATCTTGAGCCCTGTATGACTCTCATTCAAAGCTCCAGTGCTTAGTGTTTATTCCCCATAGTAGTGTCCTGGGCTGCCTCAGTTGCTAGTCCAGTAGCATTACTTCTATATCATTAGCTCCCCCATGCTCTAATTCTATTACACCAAAGGCTAACGGGGCATTTGCATTCCTTGCTTAGTGCAGCTGCATGCTCACTTTGTGCTCCTTGTACTCCGAAGTTTAGAAGTGTCAACATTTAAAAGAAAATCTGTCCATACTGTCAAACGGAGACCAAATCTGCAAACCTCAAGATGGACATAAATGATTCCACCATGGTATTGGGAGGTGATGAGAGAAGTTCTCCCTTGTGTCCTGGGCCAGTCTGTCAGTCAACATCACAAATAGATGATGTGGCCATTATCGCATTGCTGTTTGTGGGAGCAGCTTGTGTGCAATCTGCACTTCCTATATTACAGCAGTGAGTAGACATCAGAAGTATGCTTTAAAAGGTGTTGGGGCATCCTCAGGAAGTGAAAGGCAATGTATAAATTCAAGTCTGTTAGTTTTCAACCAATTCCACTGCAATTTGCCAGTTTATTCATCTTGCTTGTCTAGGTACTGACAATATTGCAGTACATGTCTGACTCATGGCACGTACTGTATTACTATCTGTTAATGACAGAATAATCTGAGCTGCACATAAAGCCAGTACCTGACCAATTATAACTGTCCTCTGCTACTCTGCCTGTTATAAATAGGCAAATCCAGGTAATTGTAGCTATTTAAAACAGTGGCTTTATTAGCATCCGAAAGGGTAGCAGTTAATCATCACGGTCACGTGGGGTTAACGGTAATACAGATCCGATGATTCAATCATTTCCTGGTACATGTTAAGCATGCAGATACACAGATGCTGAAATTCTTTTGCCTGGCAGGTAAATGACAATGTTAAATGTCATCACTGCTGAGCTTACCATGCTGGCTATAATCATTGGGTAAAGATCTAATGGCCCAGCATTCTAAAAAGTTTTCTTTGCTCATTTGTGAGGTGTGAATGTCATTGGCCAGGTCCTTTATTGGAGGAGAAAGTGAGGTCTGCAGATGCTGGAGATCAAAGTTGAAACTTTATTGCTGGAACAGCACAGCAGGTCAGGCAGCATCCCTGCTGTGCTGTTCCAGCAATAAAGTTTCAACCCAGGTCCTTTATTGTCCATCCCGAATTGCTGAGGAGGGGGCAGCACTGAGCTATCTTCTTGACTGGTTACAGTCCTTGGTGTGTACAGTGTCACTAGGGCAGGAGTTCTGAGATTTTGACCAGTATTTGGAAAGGCAAGGACTGATTAGGGATAGCCAACATGGTTTTGTGCGTGGGAAATCATGTCTCAGGAACTTGATTGAGTTTTTTGAAAAAGTAACAGAGGATTGATGAGGACAGAGCGGTGGATGTGATCTATATGGACTTCAGTAAGATATTTGATAAGGGTTCCCAATGGGAGACTGGTTAGTAAGATTAGATCTCATGGAATACAGGGAGAACTAGCCATTTGGATACAGAACTGACTGAAAGATAGAAGACAGAGGATGGTGGTGGAAGGTTATTTTTCAGACTGGAGGCCTGTGACCAGTGGAGTGCCACAAGGATCAGTGCTGCGTCCACTGCTTTTCGTCATTTGTATAAATGATTTGGATGTGAACATAGGAGGTATAGTTAGTGGCAGGTGGAGTTTAATTTAGATAAATGTGTGGTGCTGTATTTTGGGAAAGCAAATCTTAGCAGGACTTATACACTTAATGGTAAGGTCCTCGGCAGTGTTGCTGAGCAAAGAGACCTTGGAGTGCAGGTTCATAGCTCCTTGAAAGTAGAATCGCAGGTGGATAGGATAGTGAAGAAGGTGTTTGGTATGCTTTCCTTTATTGGTCAGAGTATCGAGTAAAGAAGTGGGAGGTTATGTTGCAGCTGTACAGGACTATGGTTAGGCCACTTTTGGAATATTGCGTACAATTCTGGTCTCCTTCCTATCGAAAGGATGTTGTGAAACTTGAAAGTGTTCAACAAAGATTTACAAGAATGTTGCCATGGTTGGAGGAGTTGAGCTATAGGGGGAAGCTGAATAGACTGGGGCTGTTTTCCCTGAGGTGTCAAAGGCTGAGGGGTCACCTCATACAGGTTTTTAAAATCATGAGGGGCATGGATAGGATAAATAAACAAGGTCTTTTCTCTGGGGTGGGGGAATCCAGAACTAGATGGCATAGGTTTAGGGTGAGAGGGGAAAGATATAAAATAGACCTAAGGGGCAACTTTTTCAAGCAGAGGGTAGTGCATGTATGGAATGAGCTGCCAGAGGAAGTGGTGGAGGCTGGTACAATTGCAACATTTAAAAGGCATCTGGATGGGAATATGAATAGGAAGAGTTTGGAGGGATATGGGCCGGGTGCTGGCAGGTGGGACTGGATTAGGTTAGGATATTTGGTCAGCATGGATGGGTTGGACCAAACTGTTTCTGTGCTGTACATCTCTCTGACTCTGTGACTCAACGACTGTGAAGAGGTGGTGATCTAGTTCTGCGTCAGGATGGTGAGTGGCTTGGAGGGGAACTTGCTGGTAACTTCCCAAGCAGTTGCGTGCTTTGTCCTTTTGAGATGGTAGAGATTGCAGATTTGGAAGGTGCTTCACTTGAGATCTGCAATATCACAGATGCTAGTCTTCAGCCAATTCAAATCATATGATATCAAATGGCTGAAAGCACTTAAAAACAACATTCCAGCAATAGTACTCAAGACTAGTGCTCCAAAACTAGCTGTGTCTCTAGCCACGCTGTTTCAGTACAATGGCAACACTGGCATCTACCCGACAATGTGGAAACCTGCCCCAGTCTATCCTCTACACAAAACAGGGGCATAAGAGCTGAATTCCAAAGGTGAGATGAGTGTGACTGCCCTTGATATCAAGGCAGTATTCGAAGAGTATGGCATCGTGGGCCTAAACAAAATTAGAGCTGATGGAAATCTGAGGGAAATCTCTGCTGGTTGAAGTCTTGCCTCGCACAAAGTAAAATGGATGTGGTTGTTGGAGGTCAATAATTTCCACTCCAGAGCAACTCTTCAGGAGGTTCCTCAGGGTAAGTGTCCTATGCCCATCCATCTTTAGCTGCATCATCGATGACCTTCTGTCCAACATAAGATCAGAAATGGGGATGTTTGCTGATGCTTGCACAATGTTCAGCTTAAGTTCTGATTCTTCAGATATTGAAGCAGTCCAAATCCGTGTGGAAAATGTGGACCATGTCTAGTTCAGGATAACCGGCAAGTAACATTGCCTGGCATTTGTGTGATGCCAATGACCAGCTCCATAAAAGAAAATCTAATCATCTAACCTCGATATTCAATGACGTTGCCATCAGTGACTCCTCCACTATCATTATCCTAAGGATTGTCTTGACCAGAAACTAAACTGGACCAGCCCCATATAAATACTGTTCCAAGAACACGTCAGAGGCTCAGCATACAGATTTGCAGGCATAAATATCCTGCAATGAATTTGCACCAGCAGTGTCGTTACCTCCATGCTGACACAAACTGTTTAGCTACCAACTGCATTCTTTATTCACTCACAAGATGAGGGTGTGTGGTGAACCACACAGTCCCAGCATGTCAAATGGGCCCACGACAGAAATTGTTTGTCAGGTTGCTTTAATTTATCCAGAAGGTGGGACCTGATTGCACTGGACACATTAGCATGAATTATGAGGTCAGATCTAATGAATTGGGGCTTGAACTCTCAATCTTCTGACTGTGAAGTGAGGGGGTGGCAGATCAGCCAGAAGCAGACAACCTCCCATGCCCCAAATGGTTGATAGAAATACTACGGTACAGAGTACAAGTTTCAGCAGCAGTCAGTCAGTGCTGTGTATTATCTGTGTTATCATACTGTAACTGAAATGTAAACTGAACACTCAGTTTGGCAGTAATCTGTTAAGCACAGCATATTTTTCTCTGTTTTGAAATGTTCTATGTTCATGTGACGGTACTGTGATAAAGTAAGCAATCTCCGATTAGGTTGATTTTAAATGTTTGTAATTTTTAAAAATCTGTCTTTTAATCCTCAGTACACCGTATGGTGCAAGACCATCTCGTCGCCTGGACAGTTGGCATGATCGTGATGGAGGGCCCTCAAGCATTCAAGTTACAGTGAAGCAAAATTCAGAGAGAAATGCAAGCGCCAATGCACGCCGATCCTGGTTTAAAATCACTGTAGGACTTTATTTTCTCGTCTTTATTTTTCTGTCGTGTGTGTGTTTGATACTGGGCTGCTGTGTGGATCACCGTGTAGGTGTACGAGAATGGAGGCCTTTTGTTCATAAGTCTGGTTCCTTTTGAGAACTTGTAACAGTTTTCCTGTTTTCTATCTTGCTGCTTGCTCCCAGAATCTTTCTCTCACGATCTTTGCTCCCTGCTACCCGACTCCTGACAGAGGGAAAGCCCCAGCCCATTCAACTCTGTTCCCATGTAAACTGTGCCAGAAAGAGATACACTTAACACAACCAATGTGCGCCCTGTTCTGTGCTTTACTAATGCAGTATGGATTAGAACTGAAACTGAGTAACTCTATGCATTTAAGTTATACACAGTATACAACATTATGAAGTGCATTTAACTACCAAGTCATTGGAGAATGGTGTCATTACTTTACTGCATTCATTCCATGCTGAACTCTATGCCTTGTCAAGTTCAAACTTTGGTATAATACAATAGCTTGAGTCTTTGTGTTATTATCCGAATATATTTATCCAAGTGTTAATTTAGAAAGTTTTTGCAAATGGATTTTGTAAAGTTAAATATTAGGTATGAAAATGACAAAATATTTTTGTTCTCTCTTTAGATTCCTTTTGGAAAGAAATATGATAAATCCTGGCTTTTGTCAAACATGCATAATATGTGCAGTGTTCCCTTTACTCCTGTTCAGGTAGGAGTGATGGCACTTATGATGTTGTTGTGAGAAATGTTAAAATATTGTCAGTAAAATTAGATTTTTCTCAGACTGATTCACTACACTCAAAATGTGGAGTTAAGAACCAAGGCGAGTGGTTTACAGTCCAAATCTGTTCAGAAGCTTCTGTTGGAAACTGGGTGTTTGGAATTTGGAGCAGAGCATAGATTGAGCTTGACTCTGTATCCCAAGGTCAATGAGCAGGCTGTCAGAAACATGGTATCCTGGCACAGCTTGGTGGCTTCAGATGAACTTAAGTCTCATGTATTTAATGTAGCGTAGATGTTTGTTTTTGTTTTTAAAATTAATTTGTGGGTGATGACTGGTTGGGCCAACCTTTATCGCCCATACCTAGTTGAGAAGGTGATGGCGAGCTCCGGCCTTGAACTGCCAGAATCTGTGTGCTGTCGGGACAATCTTAATATTACTAGAGAGGGAGTTCCAAAATTATGACCCAGTGACACTCAAGCAATAGCAATATATTTCCAAGTTAGGATGGTGAGAGGCTTGGAGGGGAGCCTGCAAGAGGTAGGTATTCATATGTCTGGTGGTGGTATTCTATTGCTCTTCTCCTTCCACATGGGAATGGTTGTGGGTTTAGAAGGTCAAAGAAGCTCTGGTGAATTTCTGCTGTGCATCTTGTAGGTGGTACACACTGCTGCTGCTCATCATTGATGATTGAGGGAATGGCTTTCTGTGGTTCTGATGCTAATCAAACAGGCTGCTTTGTCCTGAATGGTGTCAAGCTTTGAGAGTGGTTTTGGAGATGCATTCATCCAGGGAAGCGGGGAGTATTCCATCACACTCCTGACTTGTCCTTTGGACAGGCTTTGGGGAGTCAGGAGGTAAGTTAGTGAACGAGGATTTGGGAGGTCATGTTGCGGTTATGCAGGACATTGGTTAGGCCACTTTCAGAATATTGTGACACTTCTGGTCGTCTTCCTGTTGGAAGGATGTTCTGAAAGTTGAAACAGTTCAGAAAAGATTTACAAGGATGTTGCCAGGGTTGGAGGGTTTGAGCTACAGGGAGAGGCTAAACAGGCTGGGACTGTTTTCCCTGGAGTGTCGGAGGCTGAGGGGTGACCCTATAGAGGTTTATAAAATCATGAGGGGTATGTATAGTATGAATAGACAAGGTCTTTTCCTTGGGGTGGGGGGAGTCTAGAACTAGAGGCCATAGGTTTAGGGTGAGAGGGAAAAGATTTAAAAGTGACCTAAGGGGTCACTTTTCATGCAGTGGGTGGTGTGTGTATGGAATGAACTGCCAAAGGAAGTGGTGGAGGCTGGTACAATGACAACATTTTAAAAGGCCTCTGAATGGATATATGAATAGGAAGGGTTTAGAAGGATATGGTCTAAGTGCTGGCAAATGGGACTTGATTAGCTTAGGATATCTGGTCGGCATGGACGAGTTGGACCAAAGGGTCTGTTTCTGTGCTGTACATCTCTATGACTCTATGATTCCTAAACTCTTACTTGCTCTTGTAGCCGCTATATTAATGTAGCTCGTCCAGTTTTGTTATATAATTTATATAGCATCATACAGTAAACTCTTGTCACTAGAGTCTGACCCGATTAACTGAATTTTGGTTAGAGATCCATTGATCTGTTCTAGTGCTGATCAAAATATGCCAAAACAGTACAGCATAACTAATTGTACCATTCTGGGGCAATTTAAACAACTTGCTTTAAATATTAGTTGTACTGACAGTAGGAATGTTTGGGGTGTTGCGGGCAGAGTTTGAATTCCCATGAAAGGTATCCTGAGTAAATTAGATAAAGCGTGTATTCTCTGAAGAGATGGTACATTTGGAGCATGTAAGATGCTTTAAGGGGCTTGACTGGGTGAATGCTGAGTGATTTTATTCTGGACACAGGCGAAGGGTTAGTAACAGTCTCTGTATGAATGACTCATTATTTAAGACTGAAATTCTTCACCCAGAGGATTATGAATCTTTGGACCTTGCTGTCCTAGAGACTTGTGGATATGCAATGTATTTGAGCGCTGAACAGATCTTTGGACCCTGAAGGAATGTAGGGATAGCACAGGAAGTTGCGGCTGGGCTATTAGATCAGTAATGATCTTGTTGACTGACTGAGCTGGGGGGTGGGGAGCAGTTTTGGCAATGTTTGTTGATTTATTTAGTTAGTAAACACGTACGACAGGAACCTTTATTGCCATGTGCAGCATGTGCAGTTCATGGTCAGTCTTGGATTAGTTAAAATAGTGTATACCCAATTTCTGATTGGGTTCCCTTAGAGGTAATGATTAATCATCAAGTTGTCATTCACAAATGGGGCTGTCCCTACTGGTTATAGTGTTTTGTCCCCCATCATTTCATTGAATTTTAAAGCTTACCACTGAGATAAGGAAACATTTTCTATCATCTTCCCCCATACATTTTGAATATAGGTCTTATGCCATCATGTTCTCATGAATGATATTTTGAGCTCATTGTCTCAGATCTTGCTCAACTGATACAATTTGCACCTTTCAATGACTTTGTTTTAAAGGTTCTCTTGCTTCTCCCCTCTCTAGCTGTTAGTGTTAGCAACCACTTACTTTAAAATAAAGAATATACTGAAAAAGTTGTTTGTAACTATACATCGTAAATGTAAGACAGAAAATTGCAAAGTATTATTGCATCAAATCTCAGAACAGATTATTGAATCATCGTAGAATCCCTACCATGTGGAAACAGGCCATTTGACCCAACAAGTCCACCCCAACCCTCCGAAGACCCATCTCACGTAGACCCATTTCCCTACCCTATTACTCTAAATTTCCCCTGACTAATGTACCTAATTATCCTTGACTTACACAGTGTGTGCAAAATATAAATGCAAAATAAACAACGCATGAGAGGTCAGAGTGAGACGTCCTTTTACATTAAGTCAATATATAGCTAAAGTGATAACAACCTTGAAGAATTGTACTGTTTACAAAACACCCAAGATAACTCGATACTTACAGTAAAAATGTGATTGTTTTTCTCAGCAAAATGCTGCACATTAAAACAACACAGCTGTTGTCCTCGTCCTTCTGGTAATGCTAGTTCCTCAACAACAAATGTGAAGGAATGCAGCTCCACACATTCAACCAAAGGAGTTTGCCACTTTTTGTTTTGGTGTGTTTGCTGACGCCGGTGACAGTGGTCAACTACGCATGTTTGCTCATTTGAGAAATCTTGCACGCATGGTTCCAAATGCAATATGTTTTTATGTAGGATTTGGAGTTGCTGGTGTTGGACTGGGGTGTACAAAGTTAAAAATTTCACAACGCCAGGTTGTAGTACAACAGGTTTATTTGGAAGCGCTAGTTTTTCTGTAGCATTTACATTTGACGTCATGCACAAAGGCAGTATCTGCTTTGAAATGAGGTTCAGTGATGGGAAGAAGGTGTGCATCTCCCCTTTGAGGAGTAAAATTCCTTAACCTTGGGAAGCTAGCCCTGCTGGAGAAAAATCATTCTGCATTGTGTTTGGTGTGGCATTGGTTTACTTAAATCGATTGATCTATGACCTGCAGATTCAGAGCCACATGTTTGTCATTAACAACTTATTGGCAACGTATGTTTTCCAGTTGAAAAGAAAGTTGAAAATTTAAGAGTGGAGTGTTTTTTATATGGATACAAAAGATGAATTCCTATACTGCATTTTATGGTTTTAAATGATTATTTTAATGACGTGTATCATTGTGCTCTTTGTAATCCAGTTCAAATTATGTTGCTACACCATGGTTATAGATAATTTCCTTGGTTTATTGAAGAGTTATTTGGTTGTGACCATTATTGTTTCTAATACAGCTTGGATGAATTATATTAGAGCTTTTTTTGAGAGCCAATAGCTGAAAAATTGCCTGAATTCTCTATCTGGAGTTAATTTGTTTTGCTGGCTTTACTGATAAAGTTATAACTTTTGAAGAGCTGAAAGATATTCAGAGTTTTGTACATTTTAATGTGATTTCTTAAGATGCACATATTTATCTTCTAAGCAAATTGTGCATTCTCCTAGAGAAGTTTGTCATTTTACAAACTTTTGAATATCATTTGTGGTTCCCAAAAGTTTTCATTTTTGGCCACTTAAGGGAAAAAGTTCTTCAGGCTGCTTCTTATCATTTTTAAAAGAGAAGTGGGCATTACCAGCAAGGCCATTATTTCCCATCTTTAATTACTTGAATGAATGGCTTATTCGGCCATTTTAAGGAGGCAGTTGAAAGTCAGCATGTTGCTATGTGTCTGGAGCCATATGTACATTCATAGACATGACATAGAAAGCCTACAGTGTAGAAGCAGGCCATTTTGCTCATTGAGCCCACACTAACCTTCCGAAGAGTATCCCTAGTCTATCCCTGCATTTCTCATGGCTAATCCATCTAGCCTGCACTTTGCTGGACACTGTGGGCAATTTAGCTTGGCCAACCCACCTAACCTGCACATCTTTGGACTGTGGAAAGAAACCCCACGCAGACACTGGGAGAATATGCAAACTCCACACACTCTCCCAAGGCTGGAATCGAACCTGGGTCCTTGGCGCTGTGAGGCAGCAATGCTAACCACTGAGCCACAATGCTGTCCCACCATGTAGATAGTGCCTGGTAATATATGGCAGGTTTCCTTCCTAAAGGACATTAGTGAGCTAGATGAGTCCTTAAGACAGTTGATAGTTTTATGGTATCATTACAGACACCAGATTTTGAATCTAGTTGTTTTTATTATTAATCACACTTAAATGCCATCAGCTATCATGGTGGGATTGAACCTGTGTACCCAGGCCACTAGCCTGGCTTCTGGATTACTAGTGCAGTGGCCTTATTATTACACCCTATTATGAAATCAGTTGTTCATCCCTCACTTAACACATCTACCAAAGATAGTGTTCCTACCTGTGAACCAAGAGACCTGGGTTCAAGTCTAACCTACTACAGGAGGTGTATAATAATATCTTGGAACAGGTTGCTCAGAAGTTACCTACCACTAGGACTCTGTATACGAGCTGTCAGTGTAAGACTGTCCTCCTTTTTTAAAAAACTTCCTATTACCGTCTGAGCTTTGCACCCCTGCCCCATCCAGATGTAAAGTATGTTCAATTTTGCCAATTCTAGCTGAAAATGGGAAGGGAATGAATGAATTTTTAAACTTAGTCCAGGTAGTTTATCAAAAGTCACTTGGAAATCCTGAGTGCTGCTGCCGTCATGACTTTAGTTCTCATGACTGATTAGTTGCCTTGCGTTGAAATCAATTCAAATGGTCACTACCTGTTGTAAAAAATCTATTAATATAGGCAGATTTCATTTTTAAAATTTACTCGCAGGATGTGGATGCTGCTGGCTGGCCAGCATCCATTGCCCAACCCCAGCTGCTCCCTGGAGAAGGTGGTGGTGAGCTGCCCCCTTGAACCGCTGCAACCCATGTGCTTCAGGCAGACACAATGCAGAGGGAATCTGATTGCTTTTTAACATTGGTGATGTCACAGTAAAGGCTGCACTACCAAATGCTCTGTAAAAGAGTTTTAATCTTTATCATCAGCCAGATATTGAGGCAACCAATTAAAATCACTTAAACAATGAAGCAACAGCCAGAGGCAACAACTGAAACCAATTATATCGAGCCAATGCTCACTTTTCAGCGCCAGTCTCATGTCATCATCCAGGCTGAATTTCTCCACATTACCATACATCAGCATAGCTAACTATGCAAAATGGATATGGAATATTATCTGTGGCTCAGAACAGCAGCAGGGTAGGTATTGGAGTGTCAGGGGATTGATTGGGATGTAACTGAATGAGGTGAGCAGTTTTCTCTTTTGGAGTTGTCGAGTATCTGGTCAGCATTGACATTTAACTTGTCAGTGTCCCCTCCCCACCACCACCACCACCACTGGCAGTCCCACTGCTTGAGGTTTTCACTCAACAACTCCTATAAATGGCCTTGTTTAGGAGAGGCCAGATAGTTATGGAAAATCTTAAGCTATCACTAATTATGCCTTGGTGAGTTATAATAATCTGAGATGCCATTCCTTAAAAGAATTAGGTTATTGGGGTAGGTTGGATTGTGGAATTGGGCTTACTCACAGGTCAGCCGTGATGTTATGAAATGGCTGTGCAGGCTTGAGAAACTGAAGGGTTTATTCCTGCTCCTGTATTGTATTTTTCTATGTCCATAATTTAGAAGTCCATTGAAATAGAAATTTGTGGGGCTGCAGGGAACGAACAGGGGAGTGAGAACAGAAATGGGCCGAATCGCCCCTCTCTTTGTATTTTTCTGACATATATCACTCAATGACTTTCTGTTCTCTTCTACATTTATGAAAGAGACTTATTTGTACTTGATAATTCGACGACAGTAATGAAATCTATCTTTCCACAGTTTCACTATGATGGCAACAAGGCAGTATTCTATGTTGAAGATTCTACAGCTGCAAATGCTTTAAAGCAGATATCGAGAAGAATTGTTGATAAGGATTTGTACAGGGTATGTGGCTATATAGATATATATCTGACAGTAACGTGTTGTGCCCGTGGTTTAAAAAAAAATTCCTTTTGATGTAACAAAACCAAATTTGCTGTGTTTTGTCCTAACCACATCTGGATCCACAGCAGGAGTACCAAGAATTGCCATTGTTTTAAAATTGACCCCTCCAGACATCAGGTCATTCCCCTGGGGTACCAGGTCCAGACAGTTGGGTCTCACTAAGCTGGACCACGGTGGAGGTCAGCCCAACCATGTCCCAGTCCTGTCCTCAAACTGCACAGTGATGTGAAGCAGAAGCTTTTCTGTTTTCCAGCAGAGAATCCAGAAGGGGGCGGGTGGATGCTGAGAAAATTTGAGCTGACTGGGGAGTCTAAAATGGCTTCATGACAGGGTGGTGATCATTTAGGGCTGAACTTAAGAAATGTCTGCACTCAAAGGTTTGTGAATCTTTGGAATTCTCTACCCAAGAGGGTTGTGGGCAATGCACTGTTGAGTTTATTTAAGGAGAGGGCGCACAGATCTTTGAGCTTCCCGAGAGTGGCAAAATCCTAAATTTGATTGCAAGCAAGCATTTTGATTTCCTTCAGGTGGCCATCATCATTAGTTCTTCGGTGCCGCCATCTTCCGTTTCAAATGAGCTCAAATCAGAGGAGATTGAACACATAAAGGTAAGGAAAGCTTTCTTGGACTTTGATTTAAAAATACATTTCAGCTGCTGCTGGCCAATGACCAACTAGTTGTTAATAAATCCAAATTTATGAAGAAAAAGAGAAGTTTTGCTGAGGAAGTTGCTAGTTTTGTTTTGAGCCTTTATTTTCAATGCACTTAAAAACAGAAGTAAGATGTAATAGACAAGACCAGGAAGAGTTATCTATTATACCAGAAAGCAACACAAGGATTGCAGACAAGGAGCTTGCATTTATACAGCATCTTGCACTCCATCCAATCACTTCATAACTAATGTGCTACTTTTGAGGTGATGCTGTTACAGGCGTTAATGGCAGTTAAGATTTGAGCGTAAACTGCAGTGTCGGATGTTGAGCTGTGAGTCTTTTGTGTTGAAAGGATGATCAAGTTGTATTTGATTGAGGGATGCATGCTAGCATACATCAGGAAAGTGTTCTCATCTTCAAACATTGAGAGGCAATGGTGGGGTGCAGAGTCTATTTCCTGGGGTTGAAATGTCAAATACTAGGTTCAAGGTGAGAAGGGGAAAGTTTAAAGGAGATATGCAAGGCAAGTTTTTTTTAAACAGAGTGTAGTTGATGTCTGGAACTTGCTGTCAACAGGGGAGGTAGAAGCAGATACGGTAACAAAGGTTAAGAGACATTGAGACAGACAGGCAGAGAATAGAGGGATATTGATCATATTCAGACCCATGAGATTAACTTAGAGTGGCATTAAGGTCAGTGCAGACGTGGTGGGCGAAAGTGCCTGTTCCTCTGCGAAACTGTTCTGTTCTGTGTTCACTTCTTGTCGTGTTGCAGTGTCAGTTGGTGTCGTTGAGAGGAAAGGTAAGGCCTTGGTTTAGCATCTCATTTAAAGAAAAGTATCTCTAACCATGTCCTATCCCTTGCTACTGTACTAGAGTGACAGTTTAGATTATAGGTTCACTCCAACATGATGCAGAAAGAGGCAGGATTAGTGTTGCTTTGGCCAGGAATTGACACCTTTGGAAGAAAACATCTTGCATGACTTTGTAACTTCGGGCTAAGCAAAAAGTGGTCAGTTGATCTATCTAAGACTGTTCCTTCATTTCATTGACATATCACCATTTAATTTGCAGCAGTGTATGAGTAAACGTTACGATGGATCACAGCAAGCCCTAGATCTAAACAGCATACGTAGTGACCCAGGTATGAATTTGAGGTTTGTTTGTCATCTGTTAGGTTCCATGTTTTTTATGGCTATGAAGCTGCCTGAGATAGTTAAGAAAAACTTACATGAAAAACATTGCAATCTACCCAATTTTCTTCCCCTACTTCTTACCTTCTATTCACCCAGTTCTCACATTTTCTGAGTTCTATTGCAGGTGAAACCGGGCACTTGAGAAATAATTTTACTTCTCTCTCTTGCCCCTATCCCCCAAATCGAAACGTGATATTTTGAGTTTTTCAAAAGACCTCAGCTCTGACTCGTTTTTTTTATTCATTTGTGGGATGTGGGCATTGCTGGCTGGCAGCATTTATTGCCCGTCCCTTGTTGCCCTTGAATGGAGGTGGCCAGCCAACTCATTTCCAGGTGACCATTTAGTCATTTCAGTATTGCAACGACATCTTGTGTTTTGAATTAACTCAGCCTAATGGGTTTTCTCAAGCTCTGGAAACTCACCTCATGGAGTCCTGGGCTAATTATTTCATGGAAAGGGCTAGTGTTTTTGCAGCAGTATCGGTGGGCTTGGAAGAGACAAGAATGCTTCCATCCAGTTTGCCTGTTTTAGACCCACCCGCCCTTGTATCGAAAGACACCTCACTCGTGAACTGAGGACTGTTCGATGAATTGCTGATGCTGTGGAGATTGAGACCCTTTCACCCAGCACAGACCACGAATTGTGTGGCTGGGTGACACAATGACTAGGTAGTAGAAGCACTTACCGAGGCCCCCCCCCCACCCCTCCTTAAGCTGGGTGGCAATTTGCATCATTGCGTATAGGCCTTGGATGAATTGTAATAACTGCTTCTGATTCCTAACAATTATTGTTTGGTTGCTCAGATCTCGTCTCTCAGAATATTGAAGTGGTGTTAAACAGAAGGAGTTCCATGAACGCAGTCATCAAAATCATAGAGGAGAACATTCCAGAGGTATGCAGGGTATAAATTGTGGGAGGAGGAACACTTCATTCGTATTTTCTATAACAATGGAAAGGTTGAAGCAGCCAACCTCTGGTGTTTGCAAAATCCTGCAGAGGAACTTTCTGTAGCTTTGTGTATACTGTAATGCATAGCTAACTGGGGACTGTAACAATACTGTAGAACTAACAGGCCACTGCTGATTGTTTCATTAAAATGGCTAGTTCTGCCCACTAGCCCTCCTATTCAGAATTCTGCCCTTGTCTGTTTGACAATTGTAAGCTGTGACTCCTCTTGTTTTACAGTTACTCTCGCTCAACCTGGGCAATAACAGGCTCTACCGACTGGATGACCTGGCAGACCTGATCACCAAAGCGCCCAGTTTGAAAATTTTAAACCTTTCCAGAAACGAGGTGAGTATCTGTTTGCACCAATGACGAGAAGCTTAGTTGTTGTTGTTATATGAACTGTGATCAAAATATATCACCCCATTCTACCTCCAAACCACCACCACTACTCTGCCGAGGGCTGTTTTTGAGATTTCTCAAAGAATTCTTTTGTATTCCCATTAATTCCTTCATCAGATGAGATGCAGTCACATAGTAACGATGCTTTCTGTACTTGCATTGACGTATTGGGTTATTTGGACTTGCAGAGAAGCAGAGTTAGAGGAATTCATCAATATTCTCAATTACCAACCTTCCCTGGTAGTTTTTAAAGTTCACTGGTTTTGACTGTTGCTTTTTATTAGGAACAATAAAAATTCTAAATAATGGAGGATCACTTTGTCAATGTCATCTTCGTACATCATCACTATATTCCTTAATGTTTTTAGTCTCCAGAAACCTATTGATTTCTGTCTTAAACCTGCTTAATGATTAGCTTCCATAGCCCTCTGATAGAGAATTTCAAAGAATCACCGATTTCTTTTCAAAAATGTTCTTTCTTTTCAATTATAAATGGCCTGCCCCTTTATCATGAAATGATGTCCTCTCGATTCACCAACCAGGGGAAAGATCCTTTATATATTTAACCTGTCAAGCCCTGTAAGGATTTTATAAGTTTCAGTGGAGTCACTTTTTTAAAATCCCAGAGAATAGAGATCCACTTTCCTTGATCTCTCCTCAAAGCAATCCTGCCATCTGAGGGCTTAATCTCTGCTGCAGTGACTCTGGGGCAAATAAATTTTAACTTTTATCAACTTTGGGTTCTTGAGAGACTAATAGAAAAAGACACTAGAAGATTTTTTCAAAATGTGCTTCTGTAAGAGATGGATGCACGCACTATTACTCCTGGATACAGCTGTGCAATTTTACGGAGCATCTACGAGAAAATTAATTGATGTAACTCATGAGTGCCTGTATCGCTTTGTATTATGGAAAATGAAGGTCGCATACTTCAAGAAAGGACTTTTGGCCGCGATGCACTCATTTTGTAAAATAGTTTATTTATTCTTGGAAAATGATCTCAAGTTGAAATTTCTGGTTCATAGGTAGCACAGGCATTTTGAGTGAGGTTGCAAAGGCAAGGTTTTATTTTCATATCAGTGAAATCATTGTGGTCACCTTAAGGAACATGCAACTTAAATCTCTGTTCAGCTCAAATCCGAAAGAGATCTGGACAAAATAAAAGGCTTCAAGCTGGAAGAGCTGTGGTTGGATGGGAACCCTCTGTGTGACAGCTTCCGGGATCAGGCTACATATGTCAGGTCAGTGGAAGGACCCCTTGCTGTGGTTTTGTACCAGGGAGCCCCTCAAATGACAGACAATATAATTTTCTTAAACTTACTTCTATTTAAAAATATTCTAATTTTCTCATTAATTTCTTTGAATATCAGTAATATTGGGAGATAACAAAATTATTTTTTGCATAACCATTAATATAGATGTGGTGTTGATATTTCATGTATAAATATATGCTCTAAGTGAGTATCTTTCCCCATAGGCAAGCTGTTAATAACCTATTCTGTTTGTAATAGCTTTACCAAAACCCTGTAGACCCAACTCTTGTTGTGAAAGACCATGGATTCATTTCTAATCAGTCTCCTTTAGGGTCTCAGAATGTGAGGGCCGTAGTCCAAAGACCACCTAGTTGTATAGTTTTTCCTGTTCAAATTTGCAACAGGTAAATTTGTGCTTTTTATGCTGTGGTTAGCGGTTGTGAAGTGCGATATGCCTCAAGACTCAAGAAACTATTGTTTACCCAAAAGATTCCCAGCCAGCATCTTGTATTCCTAAAAAGCTTTGATTGGTCTCAAAAGCCACTGATCACAGTAATAAGCCAGTTGCTCTTTACCCGATGAAGTTTGAATTGCAAACCTACAGTAGCAGTTTGCTTGGCATCAAATTTTGAAGAAACAAAGAAAATCTGAACCACTGCCTGTGTCCGTCCTTATGTCTGCGAAGTGGATGTGGATTTTTGTTGGTCAGTGAAGAAGACTGGTTAGCCAGTGACGGGTAAGATTCCTCGAGCGAGGAACAACCTAAGACAGGCACAGTCGTGCATTGGCCTTCAAAGTAGTGGCCTGTGGTCATGTGGCTTTGGCAGATCCCTGGCTTTTGCATCTGTATTGGGAATCTAGCTGAGTTTCTGGCTGGCAAAGCAGCTTGATGGAAGGAAAATCGTGCACCCAATACATTGTATTCACTGTATTTTTGACAAAGGAAAATGCCAATTTTGTGGGCATGTTGAAATATCTTTCAGAACCGATTTAACAACAAACCTTTGGGAAGGAAGGAAAGCTCATTGAATCCTGTCACAAAAGATTTGACAAGACATCAGTAGTTTAAAAATTATTTTAAGATGTCATGATATAATACGACCAATTTTAATGAGTGGTTGTATAATTAGGTGTTCTTTGGACAACAGCCCTTCAGTCTACTCTCATCCTAACTCATCCACTGTGTTTTCCCCTAGTTCTCTTCCCTTGCCTTTGTTATCATTCTCTGTTTCACTGGCTTTTGCCTCGTTTTGTTACTCTTGAGATCTACTTATGAGACCTTTCTTGTAGGTTTTTAAAAAAAAAAATCTAGATTTGCCAACCAATTGTTAATTTTTGTTTGTTCCCTCCGGATGTCCGGTAATAATTTGGGTGGAGTTGATAGCTAGCACCTCTGTGATATCACACTGGTTTAATCCTTCTCCCCACCCAATTCCAACTAACCAGAGTGTTGGTATTCTTTTCCCAACATTGATCCTGTTAAATGTCGCCTCTGCGCAGGTGAGTGATAGCTTGGTAAGTAAACGGAAACTGAATATGCGGGAGAATGAAGGCACTGTTGCTTTTAGTTGACCTTCTAAGGCTTTTTAAGAGTAAACACCCATGCATCCCAGATTTAGCTTTGCTGTTATTCACGTGAGCTGATGACTCCCAAGATAGTTTGTGTCCTCGTTTCGTAAATGAATGAATTCCAGTCCCTCAGTATTCAGTGTGGCTGCTGGAATGTGGTGTGGACTAGTGCCAAGTTGCTGTAAATTCCACATTATTAAAATTGTTTGGGCAGTTTAGTTATTCCAGGCACTTGCTTTAAAAAGAAATGAGTCTGCTGCACCCATATCCAGAAGCAGATGAAAATGAAATGAGATTCTTTAGTAACAGACAATGTGGTGCAGCGATATGAAAGATAACTTCACTTTACACTGAAACTTTGTGTGAGTGCCTGTCTAGAGACCCTTTCTCGTCCTGCTTCCAGAAGTAATTTACCTCAACAATTGCTGTAAGTTTGGCCGCATTTAGCTTTTGTAAGTGTTTTTAATGTTGCTAAATAGGACTAACAAAAAGCTTGCTGCTCCAGTAGACTTAATTGTTGACCTAAAACCAATTAATGCTTGATTTTTCCAGCATTTCAAAACATTCTGATCTTTTAGATGCATTTATGGCAATTACTAGACATAATTATGACCGATGTCCAGACGCAAAGCAGCAGAATCACTTCCAATAACACATCCTAGACCGTGCCATCTCCTACAAAACATGGAACCTGAATCACCCCTACATGCACTCTGCCACTGTGAAGGTGAAAGTGAGGACTGCCGATGCTGGAGATCAGAGCTGAAAATGTGTTGCTGGAAAAGCGCAGCAGGTCAGGCAGCATCCAAGGAGCAGGAGAATCGACGTTTCAGGCATGAGCCCTTCTTCAGGAATGCTTTTCCAGCAACACATTTTCAGCACTGTGAAGATGAACCAAGTTTCTGTTAGGCTACAAATGCAAGTATGCATTATCCCACGCCAGCTTTATATTCTCAAGGGAATTATGCAGTTTCACAAACTGTTGTGGCAAACAGTGATTCCAGAGCAGCACTTAAAAGGCCATCACTGGTCTGTTGCTACTGAGTAGTGAGTGCATTGCAGATGTGAGAGAGTAATCCTATTGAGTTGTTTATGGGGCCTGCTGCTGACTGACCGTGTTCCATTCAAACATTTGGCAGCTATTGATAAGAGTGTTCCACTTGTGCAATGCCAGGCCAGGACAAAAGGTGTGGAATGTGGGTTAAAGTTCTCATCACAAACCAGCATGACCTTTATTTCAACTGAAACGCCAGCTTCCTGAAAAATCGATTCTAAAGGCAGCACTATTCAAAATGTTAAATGTTATCCTTTTGGTTCTATTTCATTTTACTTCCAAAAATTTCGCACTCTCCCCCATTTTTATCAAAATAGATCCTACCTCTTTTTGAGGCTCCTTTCCTGGTGAGGGACTGTTTAGAAAATGTCCTTGTGGCTGGGAAAGGAACTTCTCTGGACTTCAGCGTCCAGATTTAACATTGATTAGATTAGCGAAGATTCGAGAATCAGGTTGGTTTTGTTTTAGTCCGTCTCGTGGGGGTGGCGGGAAGGCAAATGTGGGGCCACTTTCTTCATCTGTGGAAGTTTTCTCATGTTTTTCCCTTTTATTTGTTTCACCTCTCTCCCTCTTTGCAATGTTTGACAGTGCTGTCAGGGAAAAATTTCCAAAGTTACTCAGACTGGTAAGTACATCACTCACTGGTTTCTCGAAATTAATACGGTGTTTGTAGTATCCCTGAGAGCTGGGTGCGGTAATTGAATTGAAATAAAGATACTGGTGGGATGGGGGTGGGCGTGGGGTGCAATTGTGAAACAGGTCTTTTTGAATTTACTGTAATGTGATTATTTATATTTCCCACTTGTCTTCATTGATTTAATTTAGAACTATTGGATTGTAATTCACCTTTCAATGCAAGATTGGCAGGATCACAGACTTCATAGAACTGGTTTTACAAAGCCAATATCAAAGCCTTTTGTTTAATTTTGGGTGGGTTGGCAATGGAAAGGACTGAATTATACTGCGATCTCCTGATGCTCAGTGGTTTTCTACCTATAGGACGGTCATGAACTCCCACCTCCCATTTCCTTTGACGTTGAGACTCCAACTACGCTTCCTTCGTGCAAGGTATGGTAGGAATAGACTGCTTTGGTAGAAGTGGATATCTTGTACTGAAAATGACCTTGTTGTGGAAGATCTGGTGGATGCAGGTTGAGACAGTGAGACTGTTAATGACACAGCACCTCTGGGTAGATTGCAGATTTGATCAAGTGCACAAAGGCCAAAAGGTAATGCTGAGTCGATTTCATGACCCAGTTGGGGTATGGTGTTAGATTCTACAATCTAGGAGCAACACAAGGGCTTTGGATAGAGTACTTCACAGACTCTATAGTATTTTGCCTGAAATGAAGCAATGACAAATTTGAGCATCAAGCAAGACTTGAGCATTGGGATCATAATGCATACAGATCACATGGTGAGGTGGCAGGAATGTTACAGGGCAGACAGGAGTCAGTTGCTGCAAGTACCAGAGAAGCCATCTATCATATATTGGTTGCAGTATCAAAGGGAGCCATTTGGCCTGTCATGTTCATGCAAGCTCTCTGCAAGAACACTTTGACTAACTCTAACTGAGATCGCCAGCACACTTTCAGACAGTGCATTCAAATCCTAACCACTCTCAACATTTAAAATGTCTTTTTTTACACTCATGTTGCAGTTACTTCTTTTGCTAGTCAGTTAAAGTCTGTTCCTGACTTCTCTGCCAATGGGTACATTTTCTGTCCATTTCCTTTGTTTAAACCCCTTTCAATTTATCAAAGCTCCATCCTCCTCAACCTCTCACGCTCACCAGTCTATCTGTGAAACAGAAATTCCTTATCCTTGGAACTAATTTGGCAGATCTATTCTGTATCTTTATGAAAGCCTTAACATCCTTCCCGAAAGTGTGATCTTGAGAAAGCGCTTTCTTTTTGTTATTCGGTCTTGGATGTGAGTGACTCTGGCAAAGCCAGTTTTTTTTTTGTTGTTGTCTATTGCCTCTTCCCCTCGGGCAGTTAGTGGTCAGAGCTCTATGTCTCAGGGGCTTTGCAAACTGTTTCAAAGGGCACTTGAGAGTAAACCACATGGATGTGGGTTTGGAGTCACATGCAGGCCAGACTGAGTAAGGGCAATAGGTTTCCTGTTCTGAAGAACTTTGAACTGGATGCTATTTTGAGACAATGCAGTGGTCCCCTGATCACTTTTCATGAGCTGAGCGTTTTATTTCAGTTTAAATTAATTGAATTTAAAACCCTTCAGCTAGCCTAGTGGAATTTGAATTTGTTGCGACTGAGTATGAGACCAGACCAAACAAAATCAGGCACACTCCTCCACACTGTGAGCTAGTGTTTCAATTTGAATTTATCGTAACTCCTTTGCCTTTGTAGCTACGCATAACCTCAGTTTAAACCCAGAATCTTGTATGCAGTATTACTCACTACCTTAATATTTAAGTCTATCCTGTTGTTCTGGCATTCAACTGATGGAGCGCTGTACTGTCAGGCGTCCTGGATTGGATGTGATGTTAACCTAAACACCACCTCCTTATTGAGATCTTAAAGGCACTATGTAAGAAGTTGAAGATATGCTGTGTTCAAAGTTCTTTTGAGCAAGTTTGTCAGGTATGCAAGAATCACGGTGATTATTAGCGCTAGGTAAAGTGTGGATATAGTGTTTAATGCGCTATTTGTTTTCTTTTAACAGGCTAGTTACTTTGGTACAGATGAAATCAAAGTGCTCGTATCACGATTCATACAGCAGTAAGTACCTGTGCAATCAGATGTGTGTCAATCTTTATACATAAAGAAAAAGGAACTTTTTAAAAACAGATTTTTTTGTTGTCAGATACATATATAATTCTGTCCTTTCGACCAATTCCAGGCCATCCTTTGCTTTAAAACAGTGAATCTCAGATTTGAACTGGATGCAATAGTCCATTAAAAGTTGTGTCATCCGCTTGTCTATTCACTGTAACCCAGCACATTCTTCTATTCCCAACTTGTTCTTGGAGCCAATTTCACCAAAAGCAAGGGGAAATTGTTTTTTTTTAAAAAAAAGCTAGAAATCTGAAATTAAAAACAACAAAGGTTAACCTGCTGTGCCGGTATTTTGTCATTCCATGATCGTTTGTTCTGTCTTCTGTTTGTCCACCTGACTGTGGTGTGATATCTATTTATATGTGTCCATTAGATTTCATTCTCCTGATGTTCTCTGGGTGTTGCTGAGCCAGCGTGGCTTATGCTTGGAGGTTTTCCTCTTTCAGCTAAGGCTTTTGAGCCAAACGTCTGGTCACCTTGTGCTTCAGTAACTTCCAGTGATGATTTGTAATGTGACACCACCAAAGTGTGTTGACAGTATTTTGCCTAGTTGCTGTTAGCTTCCACTGCCATAACAGTGTCAGGCCTTGCCCTATTTCTGTACTTATACTGCTAAAGGAGCTCATCTGTGCCTTAGTTGTCTATAGACTTGACAATTCCAACTTTCCCTTGACCTCTGCCCTCTAGGCTGCAGGACTTGAGCTTGTCCCAGGCTACAACCTTTCCCTCCAAGTCCTTTTCACCCATCAGGCCTACAGTCGTCATGACTACATTGACTCCCAGTTTGACCACGCCTGGATTTTAAAGTATGCACCCTAATTCTCAAATCTCTCCATGGCCTTTCCCCTTTGCATTATCTCTAAAAGTTCCTCCAAGCTCTCTGAGCTCTCGGTTCTGTCAACAGTTGTAACTCTGACTTTGGCAGCCATGCCTTTGCTGTGAGCTTTTGAAACGTCAGCCTGAAACCTCTCTATCTCTATCACTTCTGACTCTGTACATTTGCAACCTCCTCCCAAAGCTGTCCTTAAAACCTGTTTCTGGCCAAACTTGTGGTGGCCTGTCCTTTTATCTCTTTATGGGGCGTAGTGTCAGATCATGTTTCACAATATGCCTATCAAGAGACAATTACGCAACACTTCAGTGTTAAAGGAGCTGTTAACTTCTAAGTCATGACTGAAGCTAAAGGAATAGCACCCTTGTTTCTTTTAAACAGGAAAAGACCGGGTAGATAATAAACCACTTCCACTGTTGGGGGGTTCCAGAACTAGGGGCATACTCGGAGAATTGGGGCCAGACCACTGAGGAGAGATGTTAGGAAATACTTGTCCACAGAAAGAGTGGTAGATGTTTGGCACTCTTCCACAAACAGTAGTGAAGGAAAGATCAGTTGTTAATTTTAAATCTGACACAGCTATAGGAAGGATGTGGAAGCTTTGGAATAGTTCAGAGGAGATTTACTAGAATGTTGGTATGAAGGGATGATCTTATGAGGAAAGGCTGAGGGACTTGGGGTTGTTTTCATTAGAGAGAAGGAGGTGGAGAGGTGACTTAATTGAGACATATAATCAAAGGGTTACAAAGGGTGGACAGTGAGAGCCTTTTTCCTCTGATGGTGATGCCTAGCACGAGGGGACATAGCTATAGATTGAGGGGTGGTAGATATAGAACAGATGTCAGAGGCAGTTTCTTCACTCAGAGTAGTGGGGTGTGGGACGCACTGCCTGCCAACTTTAAGGGCATTTAAGTGGTCATTGGATAAAGATATGGATGAAAATGGAATAATGTAGGCTAGATAGGCTTCAATTTGGTTTCACAGACTGGTGCAACATCAAGGGTCAAAGGGCCGATACAGCGCTGTAATGTTCTATGTTCTAGCTGCATTTTTGTAAAGTTAAGGTCATAAGGGATATGGGCCAAAGATCGTATCTGGAGTTGGGCTAGAGATCATCAGTGATCTCATCGAATGGTTGAACGGGCTTGAAGGGCTGAATGGCCTCCTGCTCCCCTTAAAGGAAAACAGAAGGCAACACGTGCATGCTGAGTAGAGCAGTTAAAAATAGTTTGCAGTCTGGAGAATTACTGAGCAACAAAACAAAGGTCTGAACTCTGTCTAGTCTCTTCTGTGTTTGAAGTCTTTCAGGTGGTCTGTCTCCCTTTGTGGAAAATAAATAAAATATAAGAAAGGGATCAAAGTCCCAGAAGAAGAAATGTTTTTCATAAAATGATTTATGGATTCATGTATCTTTAGAGTTGATATATCAGGTTAAATAGAGTCATAGAGACGTACAGCACAGAGACCGTCCAACTCGTCCATGCCGACCAGATATCCCAATCTAATCTAGTCCCATTTGCCAACAATTGGCTCATATCCCCCTAAACCCTTCCTATCCATGTACCCATCCAGATGCCTTTTAAATGTTGCAATTGTACCAGCCTCCGCCACTTCCTCTGGCAGCTCATTCCATACACGTACCACCCTCTACATGAAAATATTGCCCCTTAGGTCCCTTCTATATCTTTCCCCTCTCACCCTAAACCTATGCTCTCTAGTTCTGGACTCCCCAACCCCAGGGAAAAGACTTTGTCTATTTATCCCATCCATGCCCTCATGATTTTATAAACCTCTATAAGGTCACCCCTCAGCCTCCGATGCTCCAGGGAGAACAGCCCCAGCCTATTCAGCTTCCCTCTATAGCTGAAACCCTCCAACCCTGGCAACCTCCTTGTAAATCTTTTCTGAACCCTTTCAAGTTTCACAACATCCTTCCAAAAGTGGCTTGTCTATCAAGAGTAGGTACTCCTTGTGTTGGAGAGTTTATTACAATTGATTGCTCTGTCTGCCCAGCTCCTGATACAAAGTAGTCTGCAGACAAGTCAGCCTCCTGTCTCTCATTCATTTAGCACCTCATTTTAGACCAAAGAATGAGTGAGACAGCAGCTAGTGTGAACTGTTCACTGTCACTTTGGGATATCAGAGACTTCAATAATCCAAACCAAGCTGACTGACCAAGGGAAAGACCTTTGTTGCCACTCCCTGACTTTGTTGTTCTTCCCTTTGTAGGTACTATTCGGTTTATGATTCAACAGACCGGCAAGGGCTGCTGGATGCCTACCACGATACAGCTTGCTGCTCGCTCAGTATTCCCTTTTCTCCACAGAACCCTGCCAGGTTTGTGACCTTCAGGCAAACTCAGAGTGATACAGGGCTTGAATGCAAGCACACATTTGCAGGTTCATAAGCACCTTACATTACCTGCACCTGGCACTTGCAACCCTGTACATGCCCTGGGCCCACACCCACTTACACACCCCACGACCTCCATGCATCCCTGCACATGCTGTCCACATGTGTCACCCATACCCCAAACATGCACCTTTGCACGAGAACCCCGGGTACGTATTTGCGCACTCACATACATGCGCACAGACATACACATGTGCTGCCTTCCCTCTTTTCCTCCCCTCCGCACCCCCCACAAATACACAGTGACCCCTACAGCCCACACACAGACCTTCTCCTGCTCTGCCCCTCACACACTTGCACCCCCTGGAAAGGAAGATGAGTCCCTCTTCATGGATGCTGGGGGAGGGGGGGGAGGAGGGAGGGAATGTACCCTTCTATGCACCTTTCTGGGATGATAAAACTGATTACAGAGGAACTTTGATTATCTGGCATTTGATTATCCAAATATCAGATTGTCTGGCAAGATCAAGCTGTTATCCGGCATTCGGTTATCTGAAGGAAATACTCCCCGCCTGTGTGCTTTGGATAATTCAGGTTCCTCTGTACTGAACTCGATCACATTGTGTTACAACAGTGAGCTCTGGTCCTTCCCAGTGGCGCTGGAAGCTTTGTGAGAATCCTGCTGGCTGGACGTGGGAACAATAAGATTGCCTATGCCAAGCCAACACTGTTTGGGTGAGGCATTTAAAGCAAGCATTATGGATGCTTGAGACACTGCCCCTTTGATTAGGCAGAAAATATTCTGTACCTGGAATGTGCATTATCGCAGCAAACAGAACTGAAAGGAGAGCATGAAGATTCTTGAGTGAATTTTTTTAAATGGTTATTCTTACATAACATTTTACTGTGGCGTTGTGAAGGAAACAACTTGGGGCAGCTATTACCTCACCTTGCAAGAGCTGCACTTCTTCACTGTCCTGAAAATAATGTGTTGTGTCCAAGCAGGAGCAGTCTGGGAGAGTATTTCAAGGAGAGCAGAAACGTGAGGAGACTGAAGGACCCAAGTAAGTCAAATGCCATTTGATTTTTGATTTCATATGCAGCATTCTGTCCTTTAAAAGAACACTGTGGGTGGCCTTCTAGAGGTTTACCAAATTATGAGGGGCACGGATAGGGTAAGTAGGCAAAGTCTTTTCCCTGGAGTCGGGAATCCAAAGCTAGAGGGCATAGGTTTAGGGTGAGAGGGGAAAGATATAAAAGAGACCTACGAGGCAACCTTTTCACACAGAGGGTGGTGTGTGTATGGAATGAGCTGCCACAGGATGTGGTCGAGGTTAGTACAATTGCACCATTTAAGGGGCATTTGGATGGGTATATGAATAGGAAGAGTTTGGAGGGATATGAGCCGGGTGCTGGCAGGTGGGACTAGATTGGGTTGGGATATCTGGTCGACATGGACAGGTTGGACCGAAGGGTCTGTTTCCATGCTGTATATCTCTATGACCGTTGCTCTGTTTCCATCTAAAGTGAATCGCAAATCAATCAATATCAGAAGATATTAAAATCCGTTTTGCTTTGTGATTTTTAAAACAAAACTATGGAAAATTCCTCTGGGCTCAGACCGGACGCTCAGGACTCAAACGAGGGCGTTTCTTTTAAACAGATTAGCTTCTGATCCAGCTGAAAGATCTGGTGTAGACTCTTGCGATCGATCATGTGATGATCGGTGTCATAAACAAAATGGCATTTATTTGAAAAGTACTGAAAGCCAACTTTGCATTAGGTTATCACTCCATGTTTGATTTTTTTAAAATGAGTCATTCAGTTTCAAAGCACCCAGATGATCGGGGAAGCAGGTGATAAAGTCCAGTACAATCCTATTGTATAGCACATCCGTGTACTTGTGCCTGCTGGATTTCATATTAACTGCTGTATCTTGCACCACTTTCCAAACCCAGGCTCTGTGTACTTTTTGAGATGTTGCATTGTTTTTGCTGGAATCCTCGTCTTACAGGATATATTTGTATTCTGTCAATTGCAATCTTATCTGTCTTTTCTACCTGTGATAAAATAATCTGCCGTCTGATAAGAGTAATATTGAAAACAACTCAAGCTTTTATTTTGACTTCGCTCCGTACTATCCGGAAATCGCTGAATCAGGCTCCTCTCTTATTCCAGCTATGTGGAACCTCACTAGAGAGGCTGACCTTGTATGAACGTTCTTCTGCCATTGGGGTATTGTAATTGTTATCTAGCACCCACATTCACAGGGTCTCTGACAGTAATGAGAAATGATGACTCCAGTGTCATGTTCTTTGAGCCCATGGTCACAGCCCTGGATAGGATCTGCTAGCTCCGTACAGACCAGGGATTCAACCTTAACCTGTGCAGTTTGTGTCTCTCATTACTGCACCACCTAGCCATTCGTGCAACCGATTTCAGCCCTGCGCACCCTCCCATGCGTTGTGCAGGATAGAATGTTCCCAGCTTTCATGATTGCTGATCTCTTGGGCAGGAATCTGCTGTGAGAAGCTGAACGTTAGCCCAGTTTCTAGTTGACCATCTGCTGAGCCTGTGAATGTGGAGTGAGAGTAGAATTAGGCTCCACTGTTATGGCTAGCGCTGTTTAATTGCTGGCAGTACCTCACATTTGTACACCTTGCTATACCATGTAAGGTGTACAAATGCACTCTGAGATAGGAGGAAGAAGCAGGATGATTGTACCTGGCAGGGGGTGAGTTTAGGAACAGGAGTGGTTGCTGGTATTAGCGGGGGAATGGATTTGAAGTTTTTAGAGGGGCAGAGAGCAGTTAAGGGAAGGACTTCTTCACAGTACAAATTTCCCCTGACAAGAATTGTGGAAGAAAGAGATTCTCGAGATGAAAGGATAGGGTGGAGGCAGCTAAGGAGAAAGTGAGGACTCCAGATGCTGGCGATCAGAGTCGAGATAGTGTGGTGCTGGAAAAGCACAGCAGGTCAGGTAGCATCTCGGATACTGCCTGACCTGCTGTGCTTTTCCAGCACCACATTCAGGAGGCAGCAAATGCAGCCAGATTGCAAGGTTGCAAGTGTGAAGAGTAGATGATGAGCAGTATAAACCTGACAGCATTATCAGATGGGCATTACACTGGAACATTGCCTCTTGAACTGCATCGGGGCAAATGCCCAGTGACCCTTGGCTGCGCTGGCTGTAGAGAACTCCGCTTGAGGCCTCATGTCACAAACCTTCAGCTGCCCCATCCATTTCAGAGAGCATTGAAACACCAGTATACTGCTTTTGCTTTATCTCAGCTATTTAAAATTGTAGTACTGCTCTTTTCAAAAACAAAAACCTTGTAGAGTATTCCAAATTAGATTTAAGTATATTGCTCAATAATACTAGGGTTCAAGTCAGGATTGAGTGGCCACACTGAAGATCATCGTCAAATATCAGTGCAGGTTTAGACAGGCAAAGGGTACCATGAAAAACAAATTCGCGGAATGCATCAGGGATTGTTTCTTAGAGCAGTACATTGCAGAACCTAATCAGGAACTGACTCTTTTAGATCTTCTAATATCGCCTTCAATTAATATTCAGGAAGAACACCTCCATCTCAAACCAACTTAAACAGGATAGTTACAGAGGTGTGAAGAAAGAGTTGTCCAAAGCAGGCTTGGACAATAAGCAAAGAGGAGAGTGAGTGGAAGGCATTGAAGCAGATACTTCATAACACTAATGGACTTTATTCAGAAGAATCGAAAGGAAGACTCCTATTTAAATGAAGGGATACCCCAAAAATGCAGTGCAGTGAGATCTGTATGTTCTTGTGCATGAAATATCAAATGTTAGCATGTAAGTGCAGCAAGAAATTAAGAATGCAAATGGAATTTTAACATTTATTACAAGGGGTTTGGAATTTAATAACCGGGAAGTCTTGTTACAACTGAGCAGCATGTTGGTGAGGTGCATCCAGAGTACTGTGTGCAGTTTTGATCCCCATTTTTAAGAAAGGCTGTTTGAAAGACATTCACTAGGCTTATTCCTGAGGTGAAGGGATTGATTTTTCAAGAATGACTAAACAGATTGGGTCTATTTTCATTAGTGGGGGGGGTTGAGGTCTATGAGGATTAATCATGAAAGAGGCATTGAAGCTTGTCATGTTGAATGGTGTGATGGCGCACGAGGGGTAAATGGCCTCCTACTGCTTCGGTTTTGTATGTTGTGCTACAGCAAGAATATCCAGACATTGGGTTGGGACAGGAAGGGCACTGCATGAAGGAGCTAATAAACAGCTTGCAGTGCCTGAGCTCAGAGGCTTTCCTGCAGAAGGGAATGCTGAAGGGAGATTCTGAAGACATCTCGAGGATTCAATCATTTGAGCCCCAATAATTGGGGTTTGTCATTTGTCACCGTTTCTGAAGCCTGGGGTTTGACTTAGAAAAGGGAAAGTGCACAGTTTAGGTTTTGGCTGCAGTGCAACCAAGGTCAGGTACACTGTGCTAATGAATGCTTTTACTGCCTGCTGCAATCTGAAATCCTTATTGTACAGTCTTGAGACACTGGAGGCCAAAGTTTACCACACTGAGTGTGTCAACATATTGAGATATGAGAAGACAGCCAGGAAGATAATTTTTAAAAACCATGTGTTGAAACACAAATCAATGCTTCCCCTTGCATGAAGCAAGTGAGAAATGTTGTTTCTGCAAAATGTTTCCATGTTGTCGCGGCCGCGTTCAGTGGCACAAGCAGAGAATGTGACAGGGCCCTGTTTTTATTGCTCTGCAGCAATAAACATTGGAGGCACAGTGCTTGGACAGCATATACCTTAGTCCAAATAAGGCCTTCATTAGTCAAGAGTTAGTATGTGTTTTTTTTTTGTAATTCCTGCTGGAGTCCCTTCTTTGGGTATTTTTGCTTTCAACTAATTATCTCCCTTTGTTTTGTTTTGCTCATAGCACTTCGGGCGAAGCTGCTGAAACACACCAGACTGAATGTTGTCGCCTTTCTCAACGAACTCCCAAAGACACAGCATGACATAGCCTCCTTTGTGGTGGATGTGAGCACTCAAACAGTAAGTGGAAGGGCTGATTGTTTTCTGTGACTGTCCTGTTGACTCACTTCCTTGTGCAACCTTCTGCAGCCTTCCTCTCTCTCCCCCTTCATCCTGGAGACACTCAGTTCAGATTTCAAAATGATGACTGGGCGGAGGGGGTGGAAAAATGCATTGCCTATGTGTCCACTCCTCATGGATCAGTCTATATTTTGAGTGTCAGCAAACTGTTGGGCTTACAGGTGTCCCATATCTGAACCTGCCTGGGATTTCCAGCAATGTTCGTACTGCTGGAGTAGGTTCGAGGGGCCAAATCATGTCCTTCTGCTCCTAATTCCTCTGCAGGGGGAACTGCGCAGCTTGGACATCCATACTTCCCTTCTTTATGACTCCGTCACGCAATGGCAGTTGTGGGCATGGAACATGTCAAGCCCTCAAAAGCTAAGTCTCCTTGTCTTTTGACCAGTTCCATGCCCCTATTTTGCCTCCATGCCCCTATTCAGCTGATGTGGCACTGTGTTAGCCGTTCCTTCACTACAGGAGAGTTAGAATCGTGGACCTCCCTCCCTCAGCTGCACTGACTGCAGCATTTTAACAAGGCAACTCACCACCTACTTCTCAAATGGTTGAACGATAAATACCAGTACCTGCACCCTGTGAACAAATTTTGAAGAAAGTGAAGACTCAACCTTCTTTTTCTTTATTCAGTCAAATCTGGAGATGTGAGCATTTTCCTGTAAAAGCTGCTTTAGTTAACTGTTCTGAATTGGCTCTTGAGAAGGTGGTTGGTGAGTTTTCTCCTTGATTTGCTGGATGGCATAAGGTGAAGGTGCTTCACGAGTGTTGTTAGGCAGGCCATTGCAGAACTATGGCCCAGGGATGATGAAGGAATAACTGTGCGGCATGGCAAAAACGTAGACTGCACCTGCTGTTTACCTTTCTCTCTCTCGAGTTTTTTTGCATGTCTTCCTTTTACTTATCCCTATCTTCTGTTGGTGCACGTGTTCTGCCTTTTGGTGATGATCTGTTATATGCTGTATGGGAAGACCCGATCGTCTTATGTTTTGTCACAGAAATGAAATGGGCCCATGAATGTAGCAATTAGCAGTATGTGGCACAGCTTATGGTGCAGTAAACCAGTGAGGTTATTCTCTAAATGCACCGCTCCCTGTATTTTCCACTGTAAACAAGTACAGCTCAAGTATTACCCTTCCTTCACTTGGCCTGCCAGCATGGGAATCTTTCCCAGTGGAGTATATCCGTCCAACATGCGAACGCTTTATCTGAATTTCTTCTTGTAACTCATTCATGGGGTGGTTGCAATCCTTTATTGCCCACCCCAGGATTTTGACCGAGCAATAGTGAAGGAATGACAGTATAATTCCAAGTTAGGGTGGTGTGTAACTTGGAGATGGTGTTGCTCCCTGAATCTACTGTCCCCATCCTTCCAAGAGGTTTGAAACGTGCTGTTGGAGGAGCCTTGATGAGTTGTTGCAGTGGATCTTGTAGATAGTGTTACTGAGTGTCAATGTGGAAAGAATGATTGTGTGTGTTGGTTGGAATTCTGGTAAAGTGGCTGTGTTGTCCTGGCTGATGTCAAATAGGTACAGTTGCATAGTGCTCGCAGATCCTCAGATAATCCATCATTAAACAACCCCACTTCTGATCTTGGAGTCAATGTTTGCAGGTCTATGAAGGTAGAATGACCGGTAGATACTTCAGTTAGGATTGGCAGATTAGGTGGATTGACCATACTAAATTGTCCCATAGTTTTCAGGGATGTGGAGATCAGGGTGGATTGACTATGCTAAATTGTCCCACAGTGCAAGTGAGGGTGGATTGGCCGTGCTAAATTGTCTCATAGTGTTCAGGGATGTGCAGGTTAGGGTGGATTGGCCGTGCTAAATTGTCCCATAGTATTCAGGGATGTACAGGTTAGGGTCGATTGGTCATGCTAAATTGTTCCATAGTGTTCAGGGATGTACAGGTTAGGGTGGATTGGCCGTGCTAAATTGTCCCATAGTATTCAGGGATGTACAGGTTAGGGTGGATTGGCCGTGCTAAATTGTTCCATAGTGTTCAGGGATGTACAGGTTAGGGTGGATTGGCCGTGCTAAATTGTCCTGTAGTGCTCAGGCATATGTAGTTAGGTGCATTAGTCAGGGCAAATTTAGAGTAATAGGAGAATAGGTATCAGTGGGTCCCTGTTTTGGAGGGTTGGTGTGGACTTGTTGGGTGAAATGGCCTGCTTCCACACTGTAGGGATTCTATAAAAACAAAAAAGAAATCATGTAGAAACTGGAAGTAAAAGAAGCCACTCAGTCCTTCGAGCCTAATCCATCATTCGGTAGGTTGATGGATCCTCTTAGTGCATTATCCCCACGTATGGAAGAGGCGAGAAGTTATGCTGAATATATAATTAGTCCATACTTCTGAGTATTGTATGCTGTTCTGGCCACTTCATTACAGTCAGTATGTGTTTACGCTGGAGAAGGTACAGAGAATAATTTGAGCTGGAAAATGCAGCTTTGAGGGAAGATTGAATAGACTGGTGTTTTTTCTGCAACACGATGTGGAGGTGCGTGTGTTGGACTGGGGCAGACAAGGTCAGAAGTCACCCTACACCAGGTTCTAGTCCAACAGGTTTATTTGAAATCTCAAGCTTTCGGAGCGCTGCTTCTCCGTCAGGTGGAGTGACGAAGCTTGTGATTTCAAATAAACCTGTTGGACTGTAACCTGGTTTTGTGTGTGGCTTCTGACCTCCTTGCAACTGAGGAGGCTGAGGGGAGATTTGCTTGAGATTTATAAAGTTATCAAGGGCCTGAAACAGGAAGAACGTATTTCCCTTGGCAAGAAAGACCGTGGATGAGGATAGGTTTAAAATAATTGATGGAAAGAGTTGGGCGTGAGGTAAGAAAACCTTTTACACCCAGAGTGTGGTGTAGTGTCTGAAACACTCTGCCTGCAGTAATGAAAAGATGAATGGAAGCATTCAAAGAAGGTTTACCAGCCCAATTCCTGGATTGGCCGTGTTGTCTCATGAAGGGCAGACACGGTTGTATCTGTCGGAGTTTAGAACAGTAAGAAGTGACTTGATTGAAACAAAAGATCCAGAGGGGTCTGGACAAGGTAGGTGTGGAGAGGATGTTTCTGCTTGTGGGAGAATCTCGACCAGGAATCTTGCTTTAAAAATAAAGTAAGACTTGATTGAACTTTTCAAGGAGACGAAGATAATCAATGAGGATGGAGCAGTGGATGTTGTCTACGTGGATCTTAATAAGACTTTTGACAAGGTCTCTCATGGTAGGCTCATCCAGAAGATTAAGTTGCATGGGATGCACAGTGACCTGGCCACATGGATTCAGAATTGGCTTGCCCATAGAAGGCAGAGGATATTGATGAAAGGGTGTTTTTCTGGCTGGACATCTGTGACTAGTGGTATTCCTCAGGGATCTGTACTGGGACCTCTGCTGTTTGTGATATATCTAAATGTCTTGGATGAAAGTATAGATGGGTGGATTAGTACGTTTGCAGACACCACAGATTGGTGGAGTTGTGGATGATGTAGAAGGTTGTCAAAGGGTACAGCAGGATAGAGATCAGTTGTAGATACGGGGGAGAAATGGCAGGTGGAGTTTAATCTGGCTAAGTGTGAGGTGCTGAACTTGGGGAGATCAAATGTTAAGGAAAAGTATACAGTTAATGACAAGACCCTGAACAGCATTGATGTACAGTGGGGTGTTGGGGTTCAAGTCCATAGCTCCCTGAAAGTAGCCCCGTGAGTAGATAGGGTGGTAAAGAAGGCGTATGGCCTTTACTGGTCAGCGAATTGAGTATGAAAGTCAGGATATCATGGTGCAGCTTCATAAGATTTTGGTGAGGCCACAGTCCGAGTATTGAGTTCAATCCTGGTTGACGCATTACAGGAAGGATGTGGAGGCTTTGGAGAGGGTGCAGAAGAGGTTTACCGGGATATTGCCTGGATTAGAGGGAATGAGCTATAAGGAGAGGCTGGAAAAACTCTTGTTGTTTTCTCTGGAACAGTAGAGGCTGAGGGGAGACTTGATAGCAGTCTCTAAAATTGAGATGCATAGGTAAGGTTGACAGTCTTTTCCCAGAGTTGAATGTCTAATACCAGGGGGCATGCATTTCAGGTGAGCGGGGAAAGTTCAAAGGAGATGCGAGGGGCAAGTTTTTTTCAGCGCTGAAAATGTGTTGCTGGAACAGCGCAGCAGGTCAGACAGCATCCAGGGAACAGGAGAATCGACGTTTCCTGAAGAAGGACTTATGCCTGAAACGTCGATTCTCCTGTTCCCTGGATGCTGTCTGACCTGCTGCGCTGTTCCAGCAACACATTTTCAGCTCTGATCTCCAGCATCTGCAGACCTCACTTTCTCCGCAAGTTTTTTTCAGTATAGTAGGAGTTTGGAGCCCGTTGCCAGCGGTGGTAGTTTATGCAGATACAATTGGGGCATTTAAGGGGCTTTTAGGTAAAAGCACGAATATGCAAGGATATGGGCCAAGAGCAGAATTGGTTTAATTTGGCGTCCTGTTCGGCACAGCATCGTGGGGGCTGAAGAGCCTCTTCCTATGCTGTGCTGTTCTATGTTGACTATTTAAAACAGGATTCCGATGGTAATGTTAAATTGGGGGCCATGCTGTGCCATGAAATTACATGATTTGGAGATGCCGGTGTTGAACTGGGGTGTACAAAGTTAAAAATCACACAACACCAGATTATAGTCCAACAGGTTTAATTGGAAGCACACTAGCTTTCGGAGCGACGCTCCTTCATCAGGTGATTGTGGAGGGCTCAATCGTAACATAGAATTTATAGCAAAAATTTACAGTGTGATGTAACTGAAGTTATACATTGAAACATTGATTGTCAACATATTGTCTGGCTATCACCATTGTTAACAGCTAACCCGAGAATGCAACTTTAAAAAAAAGTTTTGTGATTTACACATGAAAGAAATGAAACTATCACTGTATTCTAACAGATGAAAGGCTTAACAGACAATCAGTGTTTCAATGTATAATTTCAGTTACATCACACTGTAAATTTTTGCTATAAATTCTGTGTTACGATCAAGCCCTCCGCTATCACCTGATGAAGGCTAGTGTGCTTCCAATTAAACCTGTTGGACTATAACCTGGTGTTGTGTGATTTTAAACATGAAATTACAGATTGCGATTGCATACAGTTCTGCTGGTGGCCCATAATGATCACCATCATGGACTGAAATTTGACGGCATGGTGAAACGGGCATTTCCCCTCTTGTTGGTTGCTTCCGGCCCAGTCTGGCACCTGTGTTTCTACAACTTGACCATAACAGTAGCAGTGATGCTAACAAGCTACTGTTGGTGGTAGGTGTTAAAGTCCATTTCTGTGCAGAGTCCATTTTGTGCCCTTGTTCCTTGGGTTGGTGCTAATGATGTCTGCAAGGTGTGATTCAGTGAGTGTGACTCTGCGAGGCTGTTGTACAACTCATGTCTATTGTCCCAATGCCTAAAAATATAAGTGGTGTTAGTGAGGAGGGCTTGGTTGTGCCTTAGTCAAATGTGGGCCTTTCAATTAGCTTGATTTTCATTTGGCTTTTCAGTCATTGTATGATACTGTTGTATGGATTATTGCATCATTTCAGAGTCTACTACATTGCCAAGGGCTGGGGAATACATATAGGTCAGGCCAAGCAAGGACAGCAAATCTCCTTCCCTAGAGACCGTTAGTGAACCTGATGTGTTTCTAGACTGATGGCTTGAATTGTTGAGATTAGCTTTTTATCCCTGATGTTTTATTCATGAGTCGATTTTACATTCCACCAGCTGTAGTGGTGAGATTTGACTGCTCATGTCCAGACGTTAATCCAGGCTTCTGTTAACAAAAATTGCCATGATGTCTCTGTTGTTATTTACCTTATAGCCTGGGGGTCCTGTTATGCAACTCCCCATGACAAAGCAAGCATCCTGGCTGAGATCTGCTGACTTGCTTGAGTAACTCATGGACTATCTGCCTTGTTTGCCTCAATATCACACTGATAATGACCACACATGATAGAAGTGGTTGTGGCGGTTTCATTAACATTTAAAAGATGTTTGGACAAATGCAGGGATAGAGAAGGTTTAGAAGGTTATGGGCCAAGTGCAGGGAAATGGGGTTTACGTGGATGGACATTTTGGTCAGCATGGACCAGTGGCCTGTCTCTGTGCTGTAGAACTCTGACTCTGTGACTTCATTAGTACTGTGACATTTGACTGCACATAATGATTCCTCAATGCCATGTAAAGAAGTTAAAAACTAGGATTTAGCTGTGACTTTCACAAGGTCTTTAGGCTAATTTTGAAGTGTAACCCCTGTTATAACATTGGAAACATTTATTTGGACGCAGTTAAAAATCACACCGAACCTGGTTATAGTCCAACAGGTTTATTCGGAAGCACAAGCTTTCAGAGCTTCCAAATAGAGCTGTTGGACTATAACCTGGTGATGAGAAAGTGAGGTCTGCAGATGCTGGAGATCAGAGCTGAAAATGTGTTGCTGGAAAAGCGCAGCAGGTCAGGCAGCATCCAGGGAACAGGAGAATCGACGTTTCGGGCATAAGCCCTTCTTCAGGATTCCTGAAACGTCGATTCTCCTGTTCCCTGTATGCTGCCTGACCTGCTGCGCTTTTCCAGCAACACATTTTCAGCTATTACCTGGTGTTGTGTGATTTTTAACTTTGTACACCCCAGTCCAACAACGGCATCTCCAAATCTTATTTGGACACAGCATGCTCCCAATGCCGTGACTGCAGTAATGGGCAGATAACTTGTTTTCAGTGATGGCAGATGAGAGGGAAATATTGGCCCCAGGACACCAGGAAGATATTGGCTGAGAGATCGTCTACACCCACCCAAAAGGGGCAGAAGGGTCTTCAGTTTACTGCTCTGTCAGAAAGATGGCAGTGCAGCACTCCTCAGTACAGTCCTGAGAGTGTCAGCCCAGAATCTGTGCCCAACTCTCTAAAATGGGACTTGAGTACATTAATGCTCTGACAATTGTCCCGTGCTTTAATAAACATGTAATATAAGACGTTTGGTTTCTGTTTCAGAATACATTACTCTGTTTTAATGTACATGGAGTTTTCAAAGAAGGTGCGTAAACTAAATCAATTTACTTTTAAGCTTTAAAAAGTAAAGTTATTGTTTAAGTTCCTGGAAGCTAATCCTTCACAAATCTTAATTTTGTCACAGTGGATAGTAAATCCAGGGAGTCTGTGAGGGCGTTCTCAAGAGTGTTCATTGCTGTACCTGCTGGGAATGCAGGGTAAGTTATTTTTTCATTTTCATACACAACTGTGTAGTTTGGGCTCGCACATGGTTTCTCAAGGCTGGAGTCGGGTTGGTTTAAAAGGGTGGGTGCAGTACCGATGTCAGTCTGGAGTCTGCAGAAAGTATGCAGCATCTGGATTAGTGGTGCTGGAAGAACACAGCAGTTCAGGCAGCATCCGAGGAGCAGTAAAATTGACGTTTCAGGCAAAAGCCCTTCATCAGGAATACCGAAACGTCAATTTTACTGCTCCTTGGATGCTGCCTGAACTGCTGTGTTCTTCCAGCACCACTAATCCAGAATCTGGTTTCCAGCGTCTGCAGTCATTGTTTTTACTTAGAAAGTATGCAGCAGTCTGGTAGGCTTGTGGGAGAGCAGACATGTGGGTTAATGCTTCTTGAGCCATCACTGACATTAGAAGCAAGCTCTCTGGCCCCTCACCTGTTCCAGCTGCTCAGGTTATCATTTTCAATGCTTGTTTTTTTCCTGATTTTTCAATATCGTTGCTTTTAGTCGGGTAGCGATGCAGATAGTTGTTTGCCTTGATGCTACTTTAGCTGTTTCCCTCCTCTGAACAGGCTCTGCATTGTGAATGACCAGCTGTTTATCAGGAATGCCACCACTGAGGAGATCCGCAAGGCCTTCGTGACGCCAGCACCCACACCGTCAAGCAGTCCGGTGCCCACCCTCACAGCGCCCCAGCAGGAAATGCTGCAGGCCTTCTCCCAGCAGTCAGGCATGAACATAGAGTGGTCGCAAAAGTGAGTGTTACTGACTGCGACGGAGTCAAAAACTCTCCATTTGCTTTGCTTGACCCCTCTCCATTTAGTCTCTCCGTATTCAAAGACACACTGGCATTGGAGGCAACTCAGTGGGCTGATTCTTGGGATGATCTATCAAAAATGGCTAAATGGGTTAGGCTTTATTCATTATGGTTTAGAAGAGTTGGGGGTGATCTTACTGAAATATACAAGATTCTGAGGGGGCTTGACAAGAGTCATAGAATCCCTCCATTTGGCCCAACAAATCCACACCGATCCTCTGAAGAGTATCCCATGCAGACCCATTCCCCCACCCTATTGCTCTGATTTACTCCTAATGACTAATCCACCTAACCTACACATCCCTGGACAATGGGCAATTTAGCATGGCTAATCCACCCTAACCTGTACATCTTTGGATTGTGGGAGGAAACCAGAGCACCCAGAGGAAACCCACGCAGGCACGGTGGACAGAATATGCAAACTTCACACAGGCAGTCACCCAAAACTGGAATCCAACTCTGGTCCCTGATACTGTGAGGCAGCAGTGCTAACCACTGAGTCCATATGCTGAGTCAACATTGACAAAGTGTTTCCACTAGTGAGTGACATGTCAAACTAGTTGCGGAATAAGAGGACACTTGTTTAAAACTGAGAGACAGGGGAGTTTCCTCTCCCAGAGGGTAGTAGATGTCTGGAATAGTTTTGTGGAGTCTCCGTCATTGACTCCACATTTAGCACTCAGGAGTGGTGAGTCTATGACAGATGTTTTTGCTCATTGCTTTACATCTGAAGCCCTCCCCGTTGGATTCACAGATGCCCTGGGAGTCTTGCTGAAAGGTAATTGATGAGCAATGGCAGCACTGTTTCTTTCATAGGAGTGTAGCACCTAGGAGCAGGGGAAAGCTGTTCAGCCTGCTCCACCACTTAATATGAGCACAGCTGATTTACCCCTCTCCACTCTTGATTGCCTTGTCCATCAAAAATCTATCTTGATTCCACTTTGACTAAATTTCAAGACCCAGTCTTAATAACCTTCTGGGAAGAGAATTCCACACTCTGAAAATCCTTTAAACAGGTAGCAAAAAACTTCACTTTTAATTTAAGAGAGACTTCTTATTCTTAAGCTGTATGCCCCAGTTTTAGTCTTCACCCAGAGGAGGAGCCCTCCCTACAGATGCTGCCTGACACGTGTATTTCCAGCATTTTCTGATTTTGATTTGTTTGGGTGATATTTTACTTCTGTGCCTCATTTTTGCTACAGAGCCAGTTAGTTAAATTTGATCTCCACCTAACATCCTCTCTCAAACTGTTGTTTGCACATCCTGCTTCAGAGGCAGACGGGTAATCTCTCGGAGTACTGCTCTGCAGAGGTGTAAATTGTACCATTTAGAACAAATTGCATTTTGAACCACTAGTACACTTCACTGAACCAGCTGACTCAAGGACTGTAAATGATAGCTGTGTTATTTTAGGTCTGGAGCTAGGGGCGGCTAGCGCAGTGATCACAAGTAATGTTCTTGCATTGCCATGAATTGTCTTTTTCAAGCAGAAGGAAGGAGAGTTGCATTTCAAATTAGAAATTTTCAGCAGCCTCTGGGCTTCTGGTGCATTTACAGTTCCCTCCCACAGGCCCCCAGTGCTAATTGTCCTTAAGCTAGAATTTATCAGCAAATGAATTAAGAGTGCTGAATCTTCAGATCCATGAAATTCAAGTGAAACTAAAGGGTGAATGGGTAAGTCTAGGACAACTGACACTGGGTGGCCTGAATTATATTGGAGTGTATATGTGTGTATCAGGAAAAGCCCATCAGTTCTTCAGAGAGCCACCTAAACTCTTCAGAGTTGCCCCTAAATGTCTCAGCGAATGTGGCGGATGTGCCCACGTGTGCTTCAGACAAATGTTTTGAATTGGAAACGTGTAACTTTTCGGTCTTAATGGTGCTGGACCAGAACAGAGCAGCCCTTGAACCCCACAGCTCAACCTTGCCAGGACCAACACAGGACTGACGGGCTCTGACCCTGGCCCGATTCTCCTACTCCTCAGATGCTGCCTGACCTGCTATGCTTTTCCAGTGCCCACACTCGACCCAGCACAGGACTGTCAACCTTAGGAAGCGATATAAAGAATGAGAGCAATTATTGACCACCTCAAAGTGAATGAGGTTTTGTTTATCTGGAGTGTGGTCCATCAATTATAGATTACATTTTTAAACTGAGACTGATGAGACTTGGTGTGCCTAATAATTAACAGGGTGTTAAATCAACCAAGATCTTCCACTTTGAAGTCTTTGAAGGATGAGTTCAGAATCGGCACCAGTGTGAATGGAAGCTGGCTCAGTGGTATCTCTAACAGCTGATAGATATTGAGTATCATGTTTGCTGCTGCTTGTCTAAGCTTATCAATCTGTGCAGCCCTTGTATAACAAGGAACGGGAGCTATTTCAATATCTCCCCAGCTATATTGGACCTCAACCCCAATTCGCTGAGGTCAGTACGAACCATTGAATCCCCAACAGCCGTGTGCTTGTTGCAAGCTGAGGGCAGAATGTTTGTGTTAGGCTTTGGTTCAAAATGCTGAAGGTCAGAACATTGAACTGCTGCAGGGAGTGGGGATGTCAGTCAGAGGGATCTAACTGCGGCACGGTGGCTCAGTGCGTTAACACTGCTGCCTCACAGTGCCAGGGACCCAGGTTCGATTCCAGCCTCAGGCGACTGTCTCTGTGGAGTTTGCACATTCTCCTCCGTGTCTACGTTGGTTTCCTCCCACAGTCCAAAGATGTACAGGTCAGGTGAATTATGTTCAGGAATGTATAAGTTTAGGTGCATTAGTCAGGGGATGTGTAGAGTAATAGGGTAGGGGAATGCGTCTGGGTGGGTTACTCTTCAGAGGGTTGGTGTGGACTTGTTGGGCCGAATGGCCTATTTTCCCACTGTAGGGATTCTATGAAACTCTAACCCTAATGACTCAGGAGGGGAGTGGAAGTAGGAGCGAATACAGAAAAGCCAGGGCACAAGGAAAGTGGCAAGAGGTCAAACAGTGAGATAGATCAACTTGACCAGTTGTAGCTTGATACTTGGGGTGAGGTGTAATATAGGTGGGTGGGAGGAATCAGACTGGGGTGCCATGGAAAGGGAAGACCATGAAGGGACATGATTGACATCTGTGAGCACGTAGGATAGGGAATGTGTAAAGAAGATGTCTCTACTCACAAAGGAATCTAAACAAGGGGCCATAAAATTAAAACAACAGGAACAAATGAGAAATTACATTATCCAGAGTATAGGGCATTGTGAATTTGCTGCTACAGAGACTGGTTGAGGCATTTTAGCGGGAGGTGAATGAGGGCGAAGGCAGTAGAGAAATGTGCTGACATGGAGGGAAAAGGCTTTTATAGAGCATTCATGCTGGCACGGACCAGTTGGGGCCGAATGGTATGTTTCCATGCTGTACACAATTGCAGAGGATCCTATTACTCAAATGAATCAGCCAGCTCCATATAAGATGACACTGGATTAAAACGCCATGCGTTTTGTCATGGATGGAGCTGTGTCGTGGAGCAGCCTGCTAAAGTAAAGTCACAACAGTGTGTTCAGAGCAATTGTGAACCTGGTCTTGTAGTACCTGGTCAAAGCTAAAGCTCTTTCAATCACAAAGGTTTGCAGTGGGGACAAAGTTCAAATTAAAGTTCATGTAGTTGAAGGCACAAATGTTGATTTGGTTAAAGGATTGCTTCGTTGGTGGAGAGCAGAGTTGCCTTCTCCAGTTGGAAGAACGTGGCTAGCAAGGGTTTGCGCTAAGACTCCAACTATCAAAATGTTTATTAATGACTTGGGTGATAAGGAAATGGGCCTTTTATACACGTTTGCTGGTGACATTGTAAACAAGAACAAATGCATTGGAATAAGTGAATGAACAAAACTGTGACATGTGGATTTTTAGCCCAGGTCATGCATTTTGTATCAAAAAAAAGATAGATCTGATTTTTCTTTTTTGGAAAGTAAGGAATATTGGCACACAACCATATTGGGTCTGAGAACTTAGTCCATCCCAAACAAAGTTCTAAAAGGCTCATGAAATATGAGCCCTTACATTTGGAGGTCTATAGCATCATACAAAGCCCTGATCAGACCACCTCATGGAAACGATATTCTCTATGTTGGAGGGAATGCGCAATAGATTGACCAAGATGTTTCCTGGATGTTGGAGGGTTAAATTAGAGATTGTACAAACTAGGCTCACATTCTCTGTTATGGAAAAGGTTGAGAGTTATTTTGTTTGAAGCTTCTGGGCTTTAGAAAGGAAATTTCTGTTGTAGGGAAGAGGTGTGATGTAACCTTCAGGTCAGAGTCAGGCAGAGGGTGGTGGAGAAAGTGGAGTGGAACATGGATCCACAAAGGTAGAAAGTGCTCAGCTGATGATGTTCACTGTGAGGTTGATATGTTTTTGTCAGCCAAGAGCATGAAGAGTCAAGGTAGGCGGAGTGATCACAAAATAGCTGTGATCTCCCTTCATGGCCTCTTCCTTTTCCAGCAACAACTGGCTGTTTTCCCCCGATATCTTGCCAGTACCTGTGCCTTCAGAGTTTTCTCCATTCCTGCTTCCCCTGTCTTTTCCGTAACTGGACTCCAAAATCTTGTTTTCCTCTTGTCTTCCTGCAGGTGTCTCCAAGACAACGAGTGGGACTTCAATCAAGCTGCCCAAATCTTCACACAACTTAAGGTAAGTTTATTAAAATATTTTAGTGCGAGGATTAGAAGGCCAAAAAGTCCTGAAAAGATCCTTGTGTCCAGTGGGATAATCCAGTTGAGCCATTTTGAAGGTAAAACGCAGGGTTTAATGCAGCTTCCCCTGAGCCTGTGCCTGATAAATTGCTCTCTGCTTACCTACTTAATAAGGATGAATATTTTCCTTCAAGTGAAATAAGTCCTTCCAATGTATTTTCTATGCATACTGTTGGACATCCATCTTCATTGAAGTGGTATTTTAGGCCTAAAGGCCTTTCTAGGTGACCTGCTTAATGATACTTTAAGACTCCACACCACTTCTCAGAGATTGGAATACAGCCTGTGGAAAGGATAGTACTCTTTCGACAGGTCTCCAGTGATTTCCCACAATCTCCAGCAAGCGACTCCATCGATAGGAGGAGGCAGCTTGTAAATGGTGTGGAGCTGTGTCCGATAATGCAGTGTAATCCATGAGTTACTGTGGATGTTGAAGAAGGCTTTGAAAATCCCCTCCAAAATGGGAATGGGGGGGGGGGGGGGAGGAGGGGGGGCGGGGGGATGCTGTGGCAAGTGCAAATATTAGATGGTCTCCCATCTTTGTCATTCGTTCCACATGACCGTGTCTTGGATTTTTGCAACGCAGCCCATACGGCCTGGTTTAGTCCCTTGCATGCAGTTTGAAAGTGCTGGCCAGGAAAGGATCCGTTTGAGAATTGGGAAACTGAGGCTGGCTCCTAATGGGAGTAAAACCTGTCATAGCCAAAGAGGGTTGGGTGGAAGTTGTTGATATGTACTTCTGGTATTTGCAAAAACACATCTTTTTGGGGTCCCATCATTTTATGGTTGACTCATATGCTGCAATCTATGTTTACCAACTGGGTAGAGATTGGCTAACCTTCCCAGAACCAAAGAGGTGGCATAGGAAAAAACTGATGAACGTCTAAGTCGCTGCATGATTTTAGTGTCTTTTTGAGCTGTGGTACGGTGAACAGAGTTGTCGGTGATTCATTACTTTTTTTGTGGTTTTAACTCTGTCTTTTTGCAGGCTGAAGGAAAAATTCCTGAAATAGCATTTGTGAAGCAGTTATGAAGAAAGCACGAGTTACACTACCCCTTCAGACCCGAGGCTTTTAAAGCCATCAGAGCCGGGTCTCTGGATGATTTTTTTTTAAGAAGAGCTAAATGTTGGTATAAATGATATATGTTAAGTATAATGTGAATTTTTCTTGTCAATAAGACTCATGATTTTTTAAAAACTAATGCACTGCAGTTAGTGTTTCTAAGTCAGATTGTGTAAGTATTTTCCTGAGTCCTTGTAGCTTTGACTTATGTGTATTGTCTGTGCCAGTGTTTTTCCAACAGATTTTTTGGGGGGTGGGGGGGGGTATAGAAATGGGGATAGTTTTGTTGAGCTTCACGAGAAATTTGGAGGTAGAAATCTTCCTTACCTGCTGAGTGATAATCGGGCTTTCTAAGGGTTGGGGGTTGTACAGGACTCTGGGCTTGTCGACTCCAGTAGTATGTGGTGAGTGGAGGTGATCGGGTGAACCTGTTGCCTGTTCTCGACTTGCCATCATACTACAGTGGAGCAGCGACCTTTCACCCCACTCCCATGGCTGCTTTTGTCATTTTTTTTAAAGAAGTAGGCGTTGTTAAACCACATCGCTTGGAGTGCTATGGAATCTCCGGTGAGTTTGCACATTAGTCTGGGAAGTAGGTGGCACTTCACCACCACCTTAGACTGACTGGACTCCCCTAAATTTGTTCAGCAGTCGTCTTTATGACATCTAGCGACTCAAAGCAGCAAACCGTCCACTTGGTTCCCTACTAAGCAAATGTTGTATTTGCTTAACTTTTCTGAGCTTTAAATCCTGGCTGCTTATCTTCAGTTGTTCCACTCAGGCAAACTGGGCTCTTATCCCAGGATCCAGGGAACCCCCCCAACCGAGAATGGTAAACAACCAGGAACTCATCACCCCCATTGATCAGATTATCACAGCTTTCACCTCCGTTTCCCTTGCCCATTTTGGACGCCTTTTTAAAAAAAATCGCCCTTTATTCACATAGTGAAAGCTTTTAAATGCAGTCTTGTCTTGACAAATAGCCATCCCCATTCTAGTTCCTGCCTGGAGCTGGTTCATGTCTCCAGCGTTTAGCATTCAGCCACAATCCTTCCACTGTCAAGGGGGAAGGGGCTGGCTTTGTGACCCAGGCTGAAGAAGTTACCCCACCAGTAAAAGGGAATGTCAAAATGGTGAAATGTGGGTGCATGCTTTTTAAAAAAAAAATAGACTCTAGTGGCTGCAGGTCTGTGTTTTGCATCTCTACCATTAGGCCCCAACCACTTGGACCATCTCCCTTGCATTTCAAGCAGCCCTCCCCAGCCCCATTTCATTCATGTAAAGCCACTCAGAGGTGATAACCTAGCTGTGCACCATTACGTAATGCTGTCTCTCCTTCATGCACTTTCATGTACAAGTTGCTCCCTAGTTGGTGAACCAGGTTTTTAGGCCAAATATTAGGCCAGATCAATAGTTGAGAGGTTTAGTATCCATCTGTTTGTATGGGTCTGTACATCCAGCTTCTCAACTTGGCTCAGTTACCACAACACACTGTAGAGCCCTTTGATCGCCTGTCTCGTGCTGAATTCCTGCTCTTCTGAGAGCAGAGCCTGGGCGCTTCCTGTTCTGAAAAGGAGAGAAAGAGTTGGCAGCTTCTTGCAGATAGTCTTAGAGTTGGGGGCAAGTTATACAGGGGCAGGAATATTTTCAGGTGGGCGGAGGGATAGCTGTTCGGCTGGGTAAGGGTTGTTGGATTTGGGGATGGTGGGGAGCTGTTAGGCTGGGGAAAGGTGGGTGGGTAGGTTGGGTGGGGTTAGTTTGGCTGGGGAAGGGTTGTTGGGTTTAGGGATGGTGGGGAGCTGTTAGGCTGGGGAAAGGTGGGTTGGGGGGGCTTAGTTGTTTGGTTGGGGAAGGGTTGTTGGGTTTGGGGATGGTGGGGATTTGTTTGGCTCGGGAAAGGGGATGGGTTGGGGGGGCTGGGGGTGGGGGGGGGTTAGTTGGTAGGCTAAAAGGTGGTTGAGGGGGCAATACATGGCTAGGATTTCCATGTTTGATCGCGATGTGGTGTGAGCATCGAGTGAAGTGAAAACCAGGCTCGACAGCTTCAGTAACCCCAGTGATTGGCCAGATTGCTCATACTCATTGTCCAGGGATTGGAGGCCTTTGTTCCAGGTCCTTTAGTACCTGGGTTGAGCACTGGGCCTACGTACAGTATGAAAGGCCTTAGAATGAAAACTCCGATTCCAGTGACACTGAGTTTCACCCAGGCGTGGAGCAAGCCCAGGTTGATAGATCTTCAGCCTAACCAAGAGTTAGCTGATGTTTTATTAGCCAGCAACACCAGGGAAAGTCTCTCAGGCATGTCACAGTAGCTCTTGCGTATGTGTGTGTTGGGGCTGGGGGGGTCGTTTGGGTTGGATCGTGCAGCTCTCATTTCTAATGCTTGCCTGTGGAGTTGTGGAAATTTTCATGGGGCTGTGAAAGTGGATTCGTGTGTGTGTGTGTGTGTGTGTGTGTGTGTGTGTGTGTGTGTGTGTGTGTGTGTGTGTGTGTGTGTGTGTGTGTGTGTGTGTGTGTGTGTGTGTGTGTGAGTGAGGGATTGAACGACAATCTCTGTTATTCAGAGCTATTGTGTTTTCCGATCCTGTATCATCTGTAACGGCCTTTTTGAGCCTGATAAAGAGATGTGGTATTGCAGGCTGCAGCACATGGAGTCTCTCCACACTTCCCAGGTGCCACTGAAAGGTCACCTTCCGTCTTTCCTTCCGTCTATCCTGAGAATCTCTCATCACTTCATTTGGTTGAAGGTTTACCAACAGAACTTTGACCCTTATCCACCAAGTGGTGCACTCTTGTTATTAAACTCTTTCTAAATCCAATTGCCCTTCTGAAAATCCCACTGAACTACCCCAGCACCTAATACTTTTCATATTCTGGTGTAAGAGCAAAATTGAATGTTTTTCTTGTTTGGGTGTTGTACCATATCTCCAGTGGGTTATTCATGGGAAAACCAAGAATGAAGGAGCTCTTTTTGTATTGCGGGCAGGTGTTGAATTGCCTGTGTGGGCACAGGGGTTGGCACTAGCATTGTCTCTGACCTGCTTGGATGCAGTCATGAGCCACCTCTCGCAAGCAGATGTGGAACCTACCAGCTGCTGCTCACTCAGTCCTCCATGCGACCGGCAGGATTTGGTTTTAACCCACACATTGAGCGACTAACTCGAGGAAAGAGGAGCACAAGAGCCGTAAGGAGCCAGCCCGTTAGCTCACCAGTCGGACGCTAGATTTGTGCTCTCAGCCCAGATGATGTGCCTTGAGGATTTACAGTGCAGTTCGGTGTTTGTTGGCACAGCCCAGCTTCTGTTCCATAATGCCCTCCATGATCGCCGATGCTTTATATATTTATTTTAAACAATGTATACCAAAAAAGTGAAAAGCTCATCCTCCCTCCATCTCTCTCTGTGCCTCAGCTCCCTCATTGGTTGACAGCAGGTTCTTGCCATTTGTGAACTATAAATTTGGGAAGGTTTGAGCCGATGTGGAGAGAGGCGAGAATTTCAAACTGTTGAGTTGTATTGATTTATGGATATTGTGCGCCTTCCCTCCTGTTGGCTAACGGTTATCCTATTTCATGGCAATTGGGGGAAAAAGTCCTTGTTGAAATTTGCCCTCCCATCCCTCAGTGCATCGAGTCCCCCGATTGGAAGTCCATTACCCTTCCGCACTCGCCGTCATGAAGGCTGAGCGACTTTTAATTTAAAAAAAAATCCAATGTCCTGCAGTTCACACTATCCAATATCTGTCAGTCTAACCACGCGCTGCCTCTTCTCGCGGAATAGCCGCCTGCCGGGCAAGAGGAACTGTCTGTGACTCGTGCCTTGTGAGGGTTGCCACAGTGTGTTTCTTGGCAGGTTCTGTACTTATTCCTGAAAAACCTCACAGACCGCAGTTTGTCACAATTCCAGCCGAGCCGATGCCACGCAGTCATCCCTCAAGGCATCTTCTCTCAAATGCAGCATCCAGCGCTTGTAATTGATTACCTCTTGGCACCAGAGGAGGACCAGAGGTGTCTGAACCTTGACCCCGCAGTGAAATCTGGCAAGCCACTTTTCATGAAAATGCAGACCTTAAACGTCGAGGAAATAGTCTGGAGGAGGGACTTTACATTGTTCAGGACTCATAGCCTGGGTTCTTGCCTAACACAACAGGAAATGGCATGGCATTCTCCAAAGCAGTATTTTTTTTTCTTTCACATCTAGTTTATCTGACTAAATGAGCGTTACACTGTTTATTATCTAAAGTTTGTGTCCTACGCCAGCCATCCATACTATGCTGTCACTTCAGTGATTGCACACACCCCCCTCCCCCACCCTTTGCATATGATAGCTGGCCAGTCACTTGTGACCGAGTGCCGCTGCGCGCACTATGTCGCTTTTGGTTGGTGTCTGCGCCCCTGCCCCATGCTGACTTTGCCATCTCATTTCAAAAATGCATTGGGCAGGGGCCTGACCCAGAGCGATGGAAGATGACACTGCCTTGCCCTTGCCTGCCCCAAGAACGGGGAGATTCCTGGGGCAGGTTTCTTCCCACTGCTTTGATCAGGGCGGTGTGTGCAACACTGATTTTCAGAAAGAAGTGAGTCAAGGAAGGCTTGGGGTGGTGGGGAGTTGGGGTAGAAATGTCGATTTTTGATGGTCTGCTAGCCAACAGAACGGAATGCTTTAATGCCTGTTATTGTGTAGGTGACACACATTGGACTGTTGTGATTTGTTGTTTATCCTGGGGGGGGGGGGGGTGAACGGAAGGACTGTTTTGGAATTTAATTCCTCACCTTGCACCTTTTTGGGTTTTTTTGGTTTTTTTTTTGGTCCTGCCCAGATCAGACACCTTGCAGTTTGAATGATAGCATCAGGTTGCTAACTATGTGCCTCACTTCGGCACGAACTGCTCGAAGCTGCTGGGGACTGATGCAGCCATTGGCTCACCGACTTCTGCTACCCCTGAATAGCTCACAGTGCGAGATGCCATGGTCTCTACTTTGGATGTCTTACACTGTGAGCTGGCAACGGGAGAAAGCTGAATTGGTTTTGGCATGCTGGCACTCCCATACTTGGTGCAATTTTACCGTCCTTTGAGTTCTCATGGTGAAATGCCCTAGACTACCAGTTAGTCGACTGCCAGAGTTTTCAATGATTTGAGAATCGGTTGAGGTGCAGAGGGGGAGAAAGTTGCTGACAGTGTCTTGTATGGAGGAAGGTTGCTAATAATCTTACATTGCTTTGAGCTTTGCTGCATACCTAACCCGACTGCACCTGAGACCCACGGGGGGGAAAAAAAAGGTTTTTTAAAAAGTCCATTGAATTTTGTTTTGAGATTATTGGAAGGTGACAGCTAAAGGAAGCAAAGGCTGGAATTGCTTTGCTGCTGAAACACTGAAAATGCACATCATCTTCCAGCAGCGGCAGGCAAAACTGTAGCCTCCTACAAGTTACTCCTTAAACACAGTCTCATGATGTCGGTCAGTTTCCAGATTGCGCTGTTCAGAGTTGGATCCTGTGTTGGTGCCTCGAGGGTGAAGATTGAGTTGCTTATCCAGAGCTGGGGGAGCTTCGTGGTTGGACCTTCCGTTACCCTCACCCGCCCCCCGGTCACGGGCCTCCATTCGTTGACATGCCTGAGTCGCGTTTGAAGCTACCCCTTCTCGATGAGGGAACTTCTTGAGAGTTGCATGGCTGCAGCCGACCAGAACGGCCTCCTGAGTACTCTGCCTGTCCTTGGGCGATGTCCTGCCCTGAGCTTCCTGCTGTTCACCTTCCATTGCCAGCATGCCACCGTCCCACAGCCTGTGTCTGAACCTTGACCCTGCAGTGAAATCTTACATATCATGAAAATGCAGTCCTTAATGTAACAGTCCAGTATGGGTCCCTCTCCTTTTTGTCAATTTTGCGACTTTGTTTATGTTAGAGCATCTTGCAGTAAAATACATATAGTTAATATACTATTATAAGAGTCTGCTTTTACAGTGTGGTCCAATTTGCTGTAAAATTTCATTTTACTACATTGTAATATTCTCATTTCTTTGAAAAACAAGGATTAATCATCAGTTTGTAAATAAAGTTTTTCTTTCAGAAACGGCCGAATGCTGTATTTATTTGTCCAACTGAAGTGTTTCGGGTGTCCTGGGAGGATAAGAACACAGAAACATGTAAACAGAAAAATGCTAATAATACCCCTGGCAGTACAGAACCCTGGAAGAGAAAATGAGGTCTGCAGATGCTGGAGATCAGAGATGGAAATGTGTTGCTGGAGAAGCGCAGCAGGTCAGGCAGCATCTAGGGAACAGGAGAATCGACGTTTCGGGCATTAGCCCTTCTTCAGGAATGATTCCTGAAGAAGGGCTAATGCCCGAAACGTCGATTCTCCTGTTCCCTAGATGCTGCCTGACCTGCTGCGCTTCTCCAGCAACACATTTCCAGTACAGAACCCTGGAACAGGCTGATCTGCTGGGCACAATTCACTTCAAATGAACTGCTCACTGAGGGGGTGATCATAGCAGATTGCTATCAGACTGCTGTCTGTGTGTGAGGGTTAATACAGCACACTGTTATCAGACTGCTTACAGTGTGTGAGGGTTAATACAAAACGCTGCTGTCAGAATGCTGGCACTTTGAGGGTTAAGAGCTGAAAATGTGTTGCTGGAAAAGCGCAGCAGGTCAGGCAGCATCCAAGGAGCAGGAGAATCGACGTTTCGGGCATGAGCCCTTCTTCAGGAATGAGGAAAGTGTGTCCAGCAGGCTAAGATAAAAGGTAGGGAGGAGGGACTTGGGGGAGGGGTGTTGGAAATGCGATAGGTGGAAGGAGGTTAAGGTGACGGTGATAGACCGGAGAGGGGGTGGGGGCGGAGAGGTCAGGAAGAAGATTGCAGGTTAGGAAGGCGGTGCTGAGTTTGAGGGATTTGACTGAGACAAGGTGGGGGGAGGGGAAATGAGGAAACTGGTGAAATCCGAGTTCATCCCTTGTGGTTGGAGGGTTCCTAGGCGGAAGATGAGGCGCTCTTCCTCCAACCGTCGTGTTGCTATGGTCTGGCAATGGAGGAGTCCAAGAACCTGCATGTCCTTGGTGGTGTGGGAGGGGGAGTTGAAGTGTTGAGCCACGGGGTGGTTGGGTTGGTTGGTCCGGGTGTCCCAGAGGTGTTCCCTGAAACATTCCGCAAGTAGTCGGCCTGTCTCCCCAATATAGAGGAGGCCACAGCGGATGCAATAAATGATATGTGTGGAGGTGCAGGTGAATTTGTGGCGGATATGGAAGGATCCCTTGGGGCCTTGGAGGGAAGTAAGGGGGGAGGTGTGGGCGCAAGTTTTGCATTTCTTGCGGTTGCAGGAAAAGGTACCGGGAGTGGAGGTTGGGTTGGTGGGGAGTGTGGACCTGACGAGGGAGTCACGGAGGGTGTGGTCTTTTCGGAACGCTGATAGGGGAGGGAAATATATCCCTGGTGGTGGTGTCCGTTTGGAGGTGGCGGAAATGACGACGGATGATACGCTGTATATGGAGGTTGGTGGGGTGGTAGGTGAGGAGCAGTGGGGTTCTGTCCTGGTGGCGATTGGAGGGGCGGGGCTCAAGGGTGGAGGAGCGGGAAGTGGAGGAGATGCGGTGGAGGGCATCATCGATCACGTCTGGGGGGAAATTGTGGTCTTTGAAGAAGGAGGCCATCTGGGTTGTACGGTATTGGAACTGGTCCTCCTGGGAGCAAATGCGGCGGAGATGAAGGAATTGGGAATATGGGATGGCGTTTTTACAGGGGGCAGGGTGGGAGGAAGTGTAGTCTAAGTAGCTGTGGCAGTGGGTTGGTTTATAGTAAATGTCCGTGTTGATTTGGTTGCCCGAGATAGAAATGGAAAGGTCTAGGAAGGGGAGGGAGGAGTTTGAGACGGTCCAGGTGAATTTGAGGTCGGGGTGGAAGGTGTTGGTAAAGTGGATGAACTGTTCAACCTCCTTGTGGGAGCACGAGGCGGCGCCGATACAGTCATCGATGTAGCGGAGGAAAAGGTGGGGGGGTGGGGCCAGTGTAGTTGTGGAAGATGGACTGTTCCACATATCCTACGAAGAGGCAGGCATAGCTGGGGCTCATGCGGGTGCCCATGGCTACTCCTTTGGTTTGGAGGAAGTGAGAGGATTGGAAAGAGAAGTTGTTCAGGGTGAAGGAGGGTGTCAGTCAGTCGAAGGAGGGTGTCAGTGGAAGGGTACTGGTTTGTACGGCAGGAAAGGAAGAAGTGGAGGGCTTTGAGTCCTTCGTGATGGGGGATGGAGGTGTACAGGGACTGGATGTCCATGGTGAAGATAAGGCGTTGGGGACCGGGGAAGCGAAAATCATGGAGGAAGTGGAGGGCGTGGGTGGTGTCCCGAATGTAGGTGGAGAGTTCTTGGACTAAGGGGGACAGGACGGTGTCGAGGTATGCAGAGATGAGTTTGGTGGGGCAGGAGCAGGCTGAGATGGGGCAGTCAGGTTTGTGGATTTTGGGCAGGAGGGAGAAGCGGGTGGTGTGGGATTGTGGGACTATGAGGTTGGAGGCGGTGGGTGGGAGGTCCCCTGAGGTAATGAGGTTATGGATGGTCTGGGAGGTGATGGTTTGGTGATGGGGGTGGGGTCATGGTCAAGGGGGCAGTAGGAGGAGGTATCTGCGAGCTGGCGTTTGGCCTCAGCGGTGTAAAGGTCGGTGCGCCAAACTACTACCGCGCCTCCCTTGTCTGCCGGTTTGATAGGTTGGGGTTGGAACGGAGGGAGTGGAGGGCTGCATGTTCCGAGGGTGATAGGTTGGAGTGGGTGAGAGGGGTGGAGAGGTTGAGGCGGTTAATGTCGTGGCGGCAGTTGGCTATGAAGAGATCGAGGGAGGGTAAGACGCCAGCACGGGGTGTCCAGGTGGATGGAGTGTGTTGGAGGCAGGAGAAGGGGTCGTCAGAGGGTGGGCGAGAGTCTTGGTTGAAGACGTAGGCGTGGAGGCGAAGTCGGCGGAAAAATTGTTCGATGTCACGCCGTGTGTTGAACTCATTAATCCGGGAGCCTAGGGGAATGAAGGTGAGGCCTCTGCTGAGGACTATTGCGGGTCCTTGGACTCCTCCATCGCCAGACCATAGCAACACGACGGTTGGAGGAAGAGCACCTCATCTTCCACCTAGGAACCCTCCAACCACAAGGGATGAACTCCGATTTCTCCAGTTGCCTCATTTCCCCTCCCCCCACCTTGTCTCAGTCAAATCCCTCGAACTCCGCACCACCTTCCTAACCTGCAATCTTCTTCCTGACCTCTCCGCCCCCACCCCCTCTCCGGTCTATCACCCTCACCTTAACCTCCTTCCATCTATCGCATTTCCAACGCCCCTCCCCCAAGTCCCTCCTCCCTACCTTTTATCTTAGCCTGCTGGGCACACTTTCCTCATTCCTGAAGAAGGGCTTATGCCCGAAACGTTGATTCTCCTGCTCCTTGGATGCTGCCTGACCTGCTGCGCTTTTCCAGCAACACATTTTCAGCTCTGCTACGCCAGCATCTGCAGTCCTCACTTTCTCCACTTTGAGGGTTAATGCAACACACTGCTATCAGACTGCTGACTGTGTGTGAGGGTTAATACAGCACACTGCTATCAGACTGCTGACTGTGTGTGAGTGTTAATACAGCACACTGCTCTCAGACTGCTGACTGTGTGTGAGGGTTAATACAGCACACTGCTATCAGACTGCTGACTGTGTGTGAGGGTTAATACAGCACCCTGCTATCAGCCTGCTGACTGTGTGTGAGTGTTAATACAGCACACTGCTATCAGACTGCTGTCTGTGTGAGGGTTAATACAGCACACTGCTATCAGACTGCTGTCTGTGTGTGAGGGTTAATACAGCACACTGCTATCAGACTGCTGTCTGTGTGTGTGTTAATACAGCACACTGCTATCAGACTGCTGACTGTGTGTGAGGGTTAATACAGCACACTGCTATCAGACTGCTGTCTGTGTGAGGGTTAATGCAGCACACTGCTATCAGACTGCTGACTGTGTGTGAGTGTTAATACAGCACACTGCTATCAGACTGCTGTCTGTGTGTGAGAGTTAATACAGCACACTGCTATCAGGCTGCTGACTGTGTGTGAGTGTTAATACAGCACACTGCTATCAGACTGATGACTGTGTGTGAGGGTTAATGCAGCACACTGCTATCAAACTGCTGTCTGTGTGTGAGGGTTAATACCGCACACTGCTATGAGACTGCTGTCTGTGTGTGAGGGTTAATACAGCACACTGCTATCAGGCTGCTGACTGTGTGTGAGGGTTAATACAGCACACTGCTGTCTGTGTGTGAGGGTTAATACAGCACACTGCTATCAGGCTGCTGTCTGTGTGTGAGGGTTAATACAGCACACTGCTATCAGACTGATGACTGTGTGTGAGGGTTAATGCAGCACACTGCTATCAGACTGCTGTCTGTGTGTGAGAGTTAATACAGCACACTGCTATCAGGCTGCTGACTGTGTGTGAGGGTTAATACAGCACACTGCTATCAGACTGCTGTCTGTGTGTGAGTGTTAATACAGCACACTGCTATCAGACTGCTGACTGTGTGAGTGTTAATACAGCACACTGCTATCAGACTGCTGACTGTGTGAGGGTTAATACAGCACACTGCTATCAGGCTGCTGACTGTGTGTGAGTGGTATTACAGCACACTGCTATCAGACTGATGACTGTGTGTGAGGGTTAATACAGCACACTGCTATCAGACTGCTGTCTGTGTGTGAGTGTTAATACAGCACACTGCTATCAGACTGCTGACTGTGTGAGTGTTAATACAGCACACTGCGATCAGACTGCTGACTGTGTGAGGGTTAATACAGCACACTGCTATCAGACTGCTGTCTGTGTGTGAGGGTTAATACAGCACACTGCTATCAGACTGCTGACTGTGTGAGTGTTAATACAGCACACTGCTATCAGACCGCTGTCTGTGTGTGAGGGTTAATACAGCACACTGCTATCAGACTGCTGTCTGTGTGTGAGGGTTAATACAGCACACTGCTATCAGGCTGCTGACTGTGTGTGAGTGTTAATACAGCACACTGCTATCAGACTGATGACTGTGTGTGAGGGTTAATGCAGCACACTGCTATCAAACTGCTGTCTGTGTGTGAGGGTTAATACCGCACACTGCTATGAGACTGCTGTCTGTGTGTGAGGGTTAATACAGCACACTGCTATCAGACTGCTGACTGTGTGAGGGTTAATACAGCACACTGCTATCAGACTGCTGACTGTGTGTGAGGGTTAATACAGCACACTGCTATCAGACTGCTGTCTGTGTGTGAGGGTTAATACAGCACACTGCTATCAGACCGCTGTCTGTGTGTGAGAGTTAATACAGCACACTGCGATCAGACTGCTGTCTGTGTGTGAGGGTTAATACAGCACACTGCTATCAGACTGCTGTCTGTGTGTGAGGGCTAATACAGCACACTGCTATCAGACTGCTGTCTGTGTGTGAGGGTTAATACAGCACACTGCTATCAGACTGCTGTCTGCGTGTGATGGTTAATACAGCACACTGCGATCAGACTGCTGTCTGTGTGTGAGGGTTAATACAGCACACTGCTATCAGACTGCTGACTGTGTGTGAGGGTTAATACAGCACACTGATATCAGACTGCTGTCTGTGTGTGATGGTTAATACAGCACACTGCTATCAGACTGCTGACTGTGTGTGAGGGTTAATACAGCACACTGCTATCAGACTGCTGTCTGTGTGTGAGGGTTAATACAGCACACTGCTATCAGACTGCTGTCTGTGTGTGAGGGTTAATACAGCACACTGCTATCAGACTGCTGTCTGTGTGTGAGGGTTAATACAGCACACTGCTATCAGACTGCTGTCTGTGTGTGAGGGTTAATACAGCACACTGCTATCAGACTGCTGTCTGTGTGTGAGGGTTAATACAGCACACTGCAATCAGACTGCTGTCTGTGTGTGAGGGTTAATACAGCACACTGCTATCAGACTGCTGACTGTGTGTGAGAGTTAATACAGCACACTGCTATCAGACTGCTGACTGTGTGTGAGGGTTAATACAGCACACTGCTATCAGACTGCTGTCGGTGTGTGAGGGTTAATACAGCACACTGCTCTCAGACTGCTGTCTGTGTGTGAGGGTTAATACAGCACACTGCTATCAGACTGCTGTCTGTGTGTGAGGGTTAATACAGCACACTGCTATCAGACTGCTGTCTGTGTGTGAGGGTTAATACAGCACACTGCTATCAGACTGCTGTCTGTGTGTGAGGGTTAATACAGCACACTGCTATCAGACTGCTGTCTGTGTGTGAGAGTTAATACAGCACACTGCTATCAGACTGCTGACTGTGTGTGATGGTTAATACAGCACACTGCTATCAGACTGCTGTCGGTGTGTGAGGGTTAATACAGCACACTGCTCTCAGACTGCTGTCTGTGTGTGAGGGTTAATACAGCACACTGCTATCAGACTGCTGTCGGTGTGTGAGGGTTAATACAGCACACTGCTATCAGACTGCTGTCTGTGTGTGAGGGTTAATACAGCATACTGCTATCAGACTGCTGACTGTGTGTGAGGGTTAATACAGCATACTGCTATCAGACTGCTGTCTGTGTGTGAGGGTTAATACAGCATACTGCTATCAGACTGCTGACTGTGTGAGATGGTTAATACAGCACACTGCTATCAGACTGCTGACTGTGTGTGAGGGTTAATACAGCACACTGCTATCAGACTGCTGACTGTGTGTGAGGGTAAATACAGCACACTGCTATCAGACTGCTGACTGTGTGTGAGGGTTAATACAGCACACTGCTATCAGACTGTTGTCTGTGTGTGAGTGTTAATACAGCACAATGCTATCAGACTGCTGACTGTGTGTGAGGGCTAATACAGCACACTGCTATCAGACTGCTGTCTGTGTGTGAGGGTTAATACAGCACACTGCTATCAGACTGCTGTCTGTGTGTGAGGGCTAATACAGCACACTGCTATCAGACTGCTGACTGTGTGTGAGGGTTAATACAGCACACTGCTATCAGACTGCTGTCTGTGTGTGAGCGTTAATACAGCATACTGCTATCAGACTGCTGACTGTGTGTGAGGGTTAATACAGCACACTGCTGTCAGACTGCTGACTGTGTGTGAGAGTTAATACAGCACACTGCTATCAGACTGCTGTCTGTGTGTGAGGGTTAATACAGCACACTGCTATCAGACTGCTGTCTGTGTGTGAGGGTTAAAACAGCACACTGCTATCAGACTGCTGTCTGCGTGTGATGGTTAATACAGCACACTGCTATCAGACTGCTGTCGGTGTGTGAGGGTTAATACAGCACACTGCTAAGAGACTGCTGTCTGCGTGTGATGGTTAATACAGCACACTGCTATCAGACAGCTGTCTGTGTGTGAGGGTTAATACAGCACACTGCTGTCAGACTGCTGTCTGTGTGAGGGTTAATACAGCACACTGCTATCAGACTGCTGTCTGTGTGTGAGGGTTAATACAGCATACTGCTATCAGACTGCTGACTGTGTGAGATGGTTAATACAGCATACTGCTATCAGACTGCTGACTGTGTGTGAGGGTTAATACAGCACACTGCAATCAGACTGCTGTCTGTGTGTGAGGGTTAATACAGCATACTGCTATCAGACTGATGACTGTGTGTGAGGGTTAATACAGCATACTGCTATCAGACTGCTGTCTGTGTGTGAGGGTTAATACAGCATACTGCTATCAGACTGCTGACTGTGTGAGATGGTGAATACAGCATACTGCTATCAGACTGCTGACTGTGTGTGAGGGTTAATACAGCACACTGCTATCAGACTGCTGACTGTGTGAGGGTTAATACAGCACACTGCTATCAGGCTGCTGACTGTGTGTGAGTGGTATTACAGCACACTGCTATCAGACTGATGACTGTGTGTGAGGGTTAATACAGCACACTGCTATCAGACTGCTGTCTGTGTGTGAGTGTTAATACAGCACACTGCTATCAGACTGCTGACTGTGTGAGTGTTAATACAGCACACTGCTATCAGACTGCTGACTGTGTGAGGGTTAATACAGCACACTGCTATCAGACTGCTGTCTGTGTGTGAGGGTTAATACAGCACACTGCTATCAGACTGCTGACTGTGTGAGTGTTAATACAGCACACTGCTATCAGACTGCTGACTGTGTGAGGGTTAATACAGCACACTGCTATCAGACTGCTGTCTGTGTGTGAGGGTTAATACAGCACACTGCTATCAGACCGCTGTCTGTGTGTGAGGGTTAATACAGCACACTGCTATCAGACTGCTGTCTGTGTGTGAGGGTTAATACAGCACACTGCTATCAGGCTGCTGACTGTGTGTGAGTGTTAATACAGCACACTGCTATCAGACTGATGACTGTGTGTGAGGGTTAATGCAGCACACTGCTATCAAACTGCTGTCTGTGTGTGAGGGTTAATACCGCACACTGCTATGAGACTGCTGTCTGTGTGTGAGGGTTAATACAGCACACTGCTATCAGACTGCTGACTGTGTGAGGGTTAATACAGCACACTGCTATCAGACTGCTGACTGTGTGTGAGGGTTAATACAGCACACTGCTATCAGACTGCTGTCTGTGTGTGAGGGTTAATACAGCACACTGCTATCAGACCGCTGTCTGTGTGTGAGAGTTAATACAGCACACTGCGATCAGACTGCTGTCTGTGTGTGAGGGTTAATACAGCACACTGCTATCAGACTGCTGTCTGTGTGTGAGGGTTAATACAGCACACTGCTATCAGACTGCTGTCTGTGTGTGAGGGCTAATACAGCACACTGCTATCAGACTGCTGTCTGTGTGTGAGGGTTAATACAGCACACTGCTATCAGACTGCTGTCTGCGTGTGATGGTTAATACAGCACACTGCGATCAGACTGCTGTCTGTGTGTGAGGGTTAATACAGCACACTGCTATCAGACTGCTGACTGTGTGTGAGGGTTAATACAGCACACTGATATCAGACTGCTGTCTGTGTGTGATGGTTAATACAGCACACTGCTATCAGACTGCTGTCTGTGTGTGAGGGTTAATACAGCACACTGCTATCAGACTGCTGTCTGTGTGTGAGGGTTAATACAGCACACTGCTATCAGACTGCTGTCTGTGTGTGAGGGTTAATACAGCACACTGCTATCAGACTGCTGTCTGTGTGTGAGGGTTAATACAGCACACTGCTATCAGACTGCTGTCTGTGTGTGAGGGTTAATACAGCACACTGCTATCAGACTGCTGACTGTGTGTGAGGGTTAATACAGCACACTGCTATCAGACTGCTGTCTGTGTGTGAGGGTTAATACAGCACACTGCTATCAGACTGCTGACTGTGTGTGAGGGTTAATACAGCACACTGCTATCAGACTGCTGACTGTGTGTGAGGGTTAATACAGCACACTGCTATCAGACTGCTGGCTGTGTGTAAGGGTTAATACAGCACACTGCTATCAGACTGCTGTCTGTGTGTGAGGGTTAATACAGCACACTGCTATCAGACTGCTGTCTGTGTGTGAGGGTTAATACAGCACACTGCTATCAGACTGCTGTCTGTGTGTGAGGGTTAATACAGCACACTGCTATCAGACTGCTGTCTGCGTGTGAGGGTTAATACAGCACACTGCTATCAGACTGCTGACTGTGTGTGAGGGTTAATACAGCACACTGCTATCAGACTGCTGTCTGTGTGTGAGGGTTAATACAGCACACTGCTATCAGACTGCTGTCTGTGTGTGAGGGTTAATACAGCACACTGCAATCAGACTGCTGTCTGTGTGTGAGGGTTAATACAGCACATTGCTATCAGACTGCTGACTGTGTGTGAGCGTTAATACAGCACACTGCTATCAGACAGCTGTCTGTGTGTGAGGGTTAATACAGCACACTGCTATCAGACTGCTGACTGTGTGTGAGGGTTAATACAGCACACTGCTATCAGACTGCTGTCTGTGTGTGAGGGTTAATACAGCACACTGCTATCAGACTGCTGACTGTGTGTGAGGGTTAATACAGCACACTGCTATCAGACTGCTGACTGTGTGTGAGGGTTAATACAGCACACTGCTATCAGACTGCTGACTGTGTGTGAGAGTTAATACAGCACACTGCTATCAGACTGCTGACTGTGTGTGAGGGTTAATACAGCACACTGCTATCAGACTGCTGTCTGTGTGTGAGGGTTAATACAGCACACTGCAATCAGACTGCTGTCTGTGTGTGAGGGTTAATACAGCACACTGCTATCAGACTGCTGACTGTGTGTGAGAGTTAATACAGCACACTGCTATCAGACTGCTGACTGTGTGTGAGGGTTAATACAGCACACTGCTATCAGACTGCTGTCGGTGTGTGAGGGTTAATACAGCACACTGCTCTCAGACTGCTGTCTGTGTGTGAGGGTTAATACAGCACACTGCTATCAGACTGCTGTCTGTGTGTGAGGGTTAATACAGCACACTGCTATCAGACTGCTGTCTGTGTGTGAGGGTTAATACAGCACACTGCTATCAGACTGCTGTCTGTGTGTGAGGGTTAATACAGCACACTGCTATCAGACTGCTGACTGTGTGTGAGAGTTAATACAGCACACTGCTATCAGACTGCTGACTGTGTGTGAGGGTTAATACAGCACACTGCTATCAGACTGCTGTCGGTGTGTGAGGGTTAATACAGCACACTGCTCTCAGACTGCTGTCTGTGTGTGAGGGTTAATACAGCACACTGCTATCAGACTGCTGTCGGTGTGTGAGGGTTAATACAGCACACTGCTATCAGACTGCTGTCTGTGTGTGAGGGTTAATACAGCATACTGCTATCAGACTGCTGACTGTGTGTGAGGGTTAATACAGCATACTGCTATCAGACTGCTGTCTGTGTGTGAGGGTTAATACAGCATACTGCTATCAGACTGCTGACTGTGTGAGATGGTTAATACAGCATACTGCTATCAGACTGCTGACTGTGTGTGAGGGTTAATACAGCACACTGCTATCAGACTGCTGTCTGTGTGTGAGGGTAAATACAGCACACTGCTATCAGACTGCTGACTGTGTGTGAGGGTTAATACAGCACACTGCTATCAGACTGTTGTCTGTGTGTGAGTGTTAATACAGCACAATGCTATCAGACTGCTGACTGTGTGTGAGGGCTAATACAGCACACTGCTATCAGACTGCTGTCTGTGTGTGAGGGTTAATACAGCACACTGCTATCAGACTGCTGTCTGTGTGTGAGGGCTAATACAGCACACTGCTATCAGACTGCTGACTGTGTGTGAGGGTTAATACAGCACACTGCTATCAGACTGCTGTCTGTGTGTGAGGGTTAATACAGCACACTGCTATCAGACTGCTGACTGTGTGTGAGGGTTAACACAGCACACTGCTGTCAGACTGCTGACTGTGTGTGAGAGTTAATGCAGCACACTGCTATCAGACTGCTGTCTGTGTGTGAGGGTTAATACAGCACACTGCTATCAGACTGCTGTCTGTGTGTGAGGGTTAAAACAGCACACTGCTATCAGACTGCTGTCTGCGTGTGATGGTTAATACAGCACACTGCTATCAGACTGCTGTCGGTGTGTGAGGGTTAATACAGCACACTGCTAAGAGACTGCTGTCTGCGTGTGATGGTTAATACAGCACACTGCGATCAGACTGCTGTCTGTGTGTGAGGGTTAATACAGCATACTGCTATCAGACTGCTGACTGTGTGAGATGGTTAATACAGCACACTGCTATCAGACTGCTGTCTGTGTGTGAGGGTTAATACAGCACACTGCTATCAGACTGCTGTCTGCGTGTGAGGGTTAATACAGCACACTGCTATCAGACTGCTGACTGTGTGTGAGGGTTAATACAGCACACTGCTATCAGACTGCTGTCTGTGTGTGAGGGTTAATACAGCACACTGCTATCAGACTGCTGTCTGTGTGTGAGGGTTAATACAGCACACTGCAATCAGACTGCTGTCTGTGTGTGAGGGTTAATACAGCACATTGCTATCAGACTGCTGACTGTGTGTGAGCGTTAATACAGCACACTGCTATCAGACAGCTGTCTGTGTGTGAGGGTTAATACAGCACACTGCTATCAGACTGCTGACTGTGTGTGAGCGTTAATACAGCACACTGCTATCAGACTGCTGACTGTGTGTGAGGGTTAATACAGCACACTGCTATCAGACTGCTGACTGTGTGTGAGCGTTAATACAGCACACTGCTATCAGACTGCTGACTGTGTGTGAGCGTTAATACAGCACACTGCTATCAGACTGCTGACTGTGTGTGAGGGTTAATACAGCACACTGCTATCAGACTGCTGACTGTGTGTGAGGGTTAATACAGCACACTGCTATCAGACTGCTGTCTGTGTGTGAGGGTTAATACAGCACACTGCTATCAGACTGCTGACTGTGTGTGAGGGTTAATACAACACACTGCTATCAGACTGCTGTCTGTGTGTGAGGGTTAATACAGCACACTGCTATCAGACTGCTGACTGTGTGTGAGGGTTAATACAGCACACTGCTATCAGACTGCTGACTGTGTGTGAGGGTTAATACAGCACACTGCTATCAGACTGCTGACTGTGTGTGAGAGTTAATACAGCACACTGCTATCAGACTGCTGACTGTGTGTGAGGGTTAATACAGCACACTGCAATCAGACTGCTGTCTGTGTGTGAGGGTTAATACAGCACACTGCAATCAGACTGCTGTCTGTGTGTGAGGGTTAATACAGCACACTGCTATCAGACTGCTGACTGTGTGTGAGAGTTAATACAGCACACTGCTATCAGACTGCTGACTGTGTGTGAGGGTTAATACAGCACACTGCTATCAGACTGCTGTCGGTGTGTGAGGGTTAATACAGCACACTGCTCTCAGACTGCTGTCTGTGTGTGAGGGTTAATACAGCACACTGCTATCAGACTGCTGTCTGTGTGTGAGGGTTAATACAGCACACTGCTATCAGACTGCTGTCTGTGTGTGAGGGTTAATACAGCACACTGCTATCAGACTGCTGTCTGTGTGTGAGGGTTAATACAGCACACTGCTATCAGACTGCTGACTGTGTGTGAGAGTTAATACAGCACACTGCTATCAGACTGCTGACTGTGTGTGAGGGTTAATACAGCACACTGCTATCAGACTGCTGTCGGTGTGTGAGGGTTAATACAGCACACTGCTCTCAGACTGCTGTCTGTGTGTGAGGGTTAATACAGCACACTGCTATCAGACTGCTGTCGGTGTGTGAGGGTTAATACAGCACACTGCTATCAGACTGCTGTCTGTGTGTGAGGGTTAATACAGCATACTGCTATCAGACTGCTGTCTGCGTGTGAGGGTTAATACAGCACACTGCTATCAGACTGCTGACTGTGTGTGAGGGTTAATACAGCACACTGCTATCAGACTGCTGTCTGTGTGTGAGGGTTAATACAGCACACTGCTATCAGACTGCTGTCTGTGTGTGAGGGTTAATACAGCACACTGCAATCAGACTGCTGTCTGTGTGTGAGGGTTAATACAGCACATTGCTATCAGACTGCTGACTGTGTGTGAGCGTTAATACAGCACACTGCTATCAGACAGGTGTCTGTGTGTGAGGGTTAATACAGCACACTGCTATCAGACTGCTGACTGTGTGTGAGCGTTAATACAGCACACTGCTATCAGACTGCTGACTGTGTGTGAGGGTTAATACAGCACACTGCTATCAGACTGCTGACTGTGTGTGAGCGTTAATACAGCACACTGCTATCAGACTGCTGACTGTGTGTGAGCGTTAATACAGCACACTGCTATCAGACTGCTGACTGTGTGTGAGGGTTAATACAGCACACTGCTATCAGACTGCTGACTGTGTGTGAGGGTTAATACAGCACACTGCTATCAGACTGCTGTCTGTGTGTGAGGGTTAATACAGCACACTGCTATCAGACTGCTGACTGTGTGTGAGGGTTAATACAGCACACTGCTATCAGACTGCTGTCTGTGTGTGAGGGTTAATACAGCACACTGCTATCAGACTGCTGACTGTGTGTGAGGGTTAATACAGCACACTGCTATCAGACTGCTGACTGTGTGTGAGGGTTAATACAGCACACTGCTATCAGACTGCTGACTGTGTGTGAGAGTTAATACAGCACACTGCTATCAGACTGCTGACTGTGTGTGAGGGTTAATACAGCACACTGCAATCAGACTGCTGTCTGTGTGTGAGGGTTAATACAGCACACTGCAATCAGACTGCTGTCTGTGTGTGAGGGTTAATACAGCACACTGCTATCAGACTGCTGACTGTGTGTGAGAGTTAATACAGCACACTGCTATCAGACTGCTGACTGTGTGTGAGGGTTAATACAGCACACTGCTATCAGACTGCTGTCGGTGTGTGAGGGTTAATACAGCACACTGCTCTCAGACTGCTGTCTGTGTGTGAGGGTTAATACAGCACACTGCTATCAGACTGCTGTCTGTGTGTGAGGGTTAATACAGCACACTGCTATCAGACTGCTGTCTGTGTGTGAGGGTTAATACAGCACACTGCTATCAGACTGCTGTCTGTGTGTGAGGGTTAATACAGCACACTGCTATCAGACTGCTGACTGTGTGTGAGAGTTAATACAGCACACTGCTATCAGACTGCTGACTGTGTGTGAGGGTTAATACAGCACACTGCTATCAGACTGCTGTCGGTGTGTGAGGGTTAATACAGCACACTGCTCTCAGACTGCTGTCTGTGTGTGAGGGTTAATACAGCACACTGCTATCAGACTGCTGTCGGTGTGTGAGGGTTAATACAGCACACTGCTATCAGACTGCTGTCTGTGTGTGAGGGTTAATACAGCATACTGCTATCAGACTGCTGACTGTGTGTGAGGGTTAATACAGCATACTGCTATCAGACTGCTGTCTGTGTGTGAGGGTTAATACAGCATACTGCTATCAGACTGCTGACTGTGTGAGATGGTTAATACAGCATACTGCTATCAGACTGCTGACTGTGTGTGAGGGTTAATACAGCACACTGCTATCAGACTGCTGTCTGTGTGTGAGGGTAAATACAGCACACTGCTATCAGACTGCTGACTGTGTGTGAGGGTTAATACAGCACACTGCTATCAGACTGTTGTCTGTGTGTGAGTGTTAATACAGCACAATGCTATCAGACTGCTGACTGTGTGTGAGGGCTAATACAGCACACTGCTATCAGACTGCTGTCTGTGTGTGAGGGTTAATACAGCACACTGCTATCAGACTGCTGTCTGTGTGTGAGGGCTAATACAGCACACTGCTATCAGACTGCTGACTGTGTGTGAGGGTTAATACAGCACACTGCTATCAGACTGCTGTCTGTGTGTGAGGGTTAATACAGCACACTGCTATCAGACTGCTGACTGTGTGTGAGGGTTAATACAGCACACTGCTGTCAGACTGCTGACTGTGTGTGAGAGTTAATACAGCACACTGCTATCAGACTGCTGTCTGTGTGTGAGGGTTAATACAGCACACTGCTATCAGACTGCTGTCTGTGTGTGAGGGTTAAAACAGCACACTGCTATCAGACTGCTGTCTGCGTGTGATGGTTAATACAGCACACTGCTATCAGACTGCTGTCGGTGTGTGAGGGTTAATACAGCACACTGCTAAGAGACTGCTGTCTGCGTGTGATGGTTAATACAGCACACTGCTATCAGACTGCTGTCTGTGTGTGAGGGTTAATACAGCACACTGCTATCAGACTGCTGTCTGTGTGAGGGTTAATACAGCACACTGCTGTCAGACTGCTGTCTGTGTGAGGGTTAATACAGCACACTGCTATCAGACTGCTGTCTGTGTGTGAGGGTTAATACAGCATACTGCTATCAGACTGCTGACTGTGTGAGATGGTTAATACAGCATACTGCTATCAGACTGCTGACTGTGTGTGAGGGTTAATACAGCACACTGCAATCAGACTGCTGTCTGTGTGTGAGGGTTAATACAGCATACTGCTATCAGACTGCTGACTGTGTGTGAGGGTTAATACAGCATACTGCTATCAGACTGCTGTCTGTGTGTGAGGGTTAATACAGCATACTGCTATCAGACTGCTGACTGTGTGAGATGGTTAATACAGCATACTGCTATCAGACTGCTGACTGTGTGTGATGGTTAATACAGCACACTGCTATCAGACTGCTGTCTGTGTGTGAGGGTAAATACAGCACACTGCTATCAGACTGCTGACTGTGTGTGAGGGTTAATACAGCACACTGCTATCAGACTGTTGTCTGTGTGTGAGTGTTAATACAGCACAATGCTATCAGACTGCTGACTGTGTGTGAGGGTAAATACAGCACACTGATATCAGACTGCTGTCTGTGTGTGAGGGTTAATACAACACACTGCTGACTGAGGGTTAATGCAGCACACTGCCATCGGATTGCTGACTGTGTGAGGGTTAATACAGCACACTGCTATCAGACTGCTGACTGTGTCTGAGGGTTAATACAGCACACTGCTATCAGACTGCTGTCTGTGTGTAAGGGTTAATACAGCACACTGCTATCAGACTGCTGTCTGTGTGTGAGGGTTAATACAGCACACTGCTATCAGACTGCTGTCTGTGTGTGAGGGTTAATACAGCACACTGCTATCAGACTGCTGTCTGTGTGTGAGGGTTAATACAGCACACTGCTATCAGACTGCTGTCTGCGTGTGAGGGTTAATACAGCACACTGCTATCAGACTGCTGACTGCGTGTGAGGGTTAATACAGCACACTGCTATCAGACTGCTGTCTGTGTGTGAGGGTTAATACAGCACACTGCTATCAGACTGCTGACTGTGTGTGAGGGTTAATACAGCACACTGCTATCAGACTGCTGACTGTGTGTGAGGGTTAATACAGCACACTGCTATCAGACTGCTGTCTGTGTGTGAGGGTTAATACAGCACACTGCTATCAGACTGCTGTCTGTGTGTGAGGGTTAATACAGCACACTGCTATCAGACTGCTGTCTGTGTGTGAGGGTTAATACAGCACACTGCAATCAGACTGCTGTCTGTGTGTGAGGGTTAATACAGCACATTGCTATCAGACTGCTGACTGTGTGTGAGCGTTAATACAGCACACTGCTATCAGACAGCTGTCTGTGTGTGAGGGTTAATACAGCACACTGCTATGAGACTGCTGACTGTGTGTGAGCGTTAATACAGCACACTGCTATCAGACTGCTGACTGTGTGTGAGGGTTAATACAGCACACTGCTATCAGACTGCTGACTGTGTGTGAGCGTTAATACAGCACACTGCTATCAGACTGCTGACTGTGTGTGAGCGTTAATACAGCATACTGCTATCAGACTGCTGACTGTGTGTGAGGGTTAATACAGCACACTGCTATCAGACTGCTGTCTGTGGGTGAGGGTTAATACAGCACACTGCTATCAGACTGCTGACTGTGTGTGAGGGTTAATACAGCACACTGCTATCAGACTGCTGTCTGTGTGTGAGCGTTAATACAGCACACTGCTATCAGACTGCTGACTGTGTGTGAGGGTTAATACAGCACACTGCTATCAGACTGCTGACTGTGTGTGAGGGTTAATACAGCACACTGCTATCAGACTGCTGTCTGTGTGTGAGGGTTAATACAGCACACTGCTATCAGACTGCTGTCTGTGGGTGAGGGTTAATACAGCACACTGCTATCAGACTGCTGTCTGTGTGTGAGAGTTAATACAGCACACTGCTATCAGACTGCTGTCTGTGTATGAGGGTTAATACAGCACACTGCAATCAGACTGCTGTCTGTGTGTGAGGGTTAATACAGCACACTGCTATCAGACTGCTGTCTGTGTGTGTAAGGGTTAATACAGCACACTGCTATCAGACTGCTGACTGTGTGTGAGGGTTAATACAGCACACTGCTATCAGACTGCTGACTGTGTGTGAGGGTTAATACAGCACACTGCTATCAGACTGCTGTCTGTGTGTGTAAGGGTTAATACAGCACACTGCTATCAGACTGCTGTCTGTCTGTGTAAGGGTTAATACAGCACACTGCTATCAGACTGCTGTCTGCGTGTGAGGGTTAATACAGCACACTGCTATCAGACTGCTGACTGTGTGTGAGGGTTAATACAGCATACTGCTATCAGACTGCTGTCTGTGTGTGAGGGTTAATACAGCATACTGCTATCAGACTGCTGACTGTGTGAGATGGTTAATACAGCATACTGCTATCAGACTGCTGACTGTGTGTGAGGGTTAATACAGCACACTGCTATCAGACTGCTGTCTGTGTGTGAGGGTAAATACAGCACACTGCTATCAGACTGCTGACTGTGTGTGAGGGTTAATACAGCACACTGCTATCAGACTGTTGTCTGTGTGTGAGTGTTAATACAGCACAATGCTATCAGACTGCTGACTGTGTGTGAGGGCTAATACAGCACACTGCTATCAGACTGCTGTCTGTGTGTGAGGGTTAATACAGCACACTGCTATCAGACTGCTGTCTGTGTGTGAGGGCTAATACAGCACACTGCTATCAGACTGCTGACTGTGTGTGAGGGTTAATACAGCACACTGCTATCAGACTGCTGTCTGTGTGTGAGGGTTAATACAGCACACTGCTATCAGACTGCTGACTGTGTGTGAGGGTTAATACAGCACACTGCTGTCAGACTGCTGACTGTGTGTGAGAGTTAATGCAGCACACTGCTATCAGACTGCTGTCTGTGTGTGAGGGTTAATACAGCACACTGCTATCAGACTGCTGTCTGTGTGTGAGGGTTAAAACAGCACACTGCTATCAGACTGCTGTCTGCGTGTGATGGTTAATACAACACACTGCTATCAGACTGCTGTCGGTGTGTGAGGGTTAATACAGCACACTGCTAAGAGACTTCTGTCTGCGTGTGATGGTTAATACAGCACACTGCTATCAGACTGCTGACTGTGTGAGATGGTTAATACAGCACACTGCTATCAGACTGCTGTCTGTGTGTGAGGGTTAATACAGCACACTGCTATCAGACTGCTGTCTGCGTGTGAGGGTTAATACAGCACACTGCTATCAGACTGCTGTCTGTGTGTGAGGGTTAATACAGCACACTGCTATCAGACTGCTGTCTGTGTGTGAGGGTTAATACAGCACACTGCAATCAGACTGCTGTCTGTGTGTGAGGGTTAATACAGCACATTGCTATCAGACTGCTGACTGTGTGTGAGCGTTAATACAGCACACTGCTATCAGACAGCTGTCTGTGTGTGAGGGTTAATACAGCACACTGCTATCAGACTGCTGACTGTGTGTGAGCGTTAATACAGCACACTGCTATCAGACTGCTGACTGTGTGTGAGGGTTAATACAGCACACTGCTATCAGACTGCTGACTGTGTGTGAGCGTTAATACAGCACACTGCTATCAGACTGCTGACTGTGTGTGAGCGTTAATACAGCACACTGCTATCAGACTGCTGACTGTGTGTGAGGGTTAATACAGCACACTGCTATCAGACTGCTGACTGTGTGTGAGGGTTAATACAGCACACTGCTATCAGACTGCTGTCTGTGTGTGAGGGTTAATACAGCACACTGCTATCAGACTGCTGACTGTGTGTGAGGGTTAATACAGCACACTGCTATCAGACTGCTGTCTGTGTGTGAGGGTTAATACAGCACACTGCTATCAGACTGCTGACTGTGTGTGAGGGTTAATACAGCACACTGCTATCAGACTGCTGACTGTGTGTGAGGGTTAATACAGCACACTGCTATGAGACTGCTGACTGTGTGTGAGAGTTAATACAGCACACTGCTATCAGACTGCTGACTGTGTGTGAGGGTTAATACAGCACACTGCAATCAGACTGCTGTCTGTGTGTGAGGGTTAATACAGCACACTGCAATCAGACTGCTGTCTGTGTGTGAGGGTTAATACAGCACACTGCTATCAGACTGCTGACTGTGTGTGAGAGTTAATACAGCACACTGCTATCAGACTGCTGACTGTGTGTGAGGGTTAATACAGCACACTGCTATCAGACTGCTGTCGGTGTGTGAGGGTTAATACAGCACACTGCTCTCAGACTGCTGTCTGTGTGTGAGGGTTAATACAGCACACTGCTATCAGACTGCTGTCTGTGTGTGAGGGTTAATACAGCACACTGCTATCAGACTGCTGTCTGTGTGTGAGGGTTAATACAGCACACTGCTATCAGACTGCTGTCTGTGTGTGAGGGTTAATACAGCACACTGCTATCAGACTGCTGACTGTGTGTGAGAGTTAATACAGCACACTGCTATCAGACTGCTGACTGTGTGTGAGGGTTAATACAGCACACTGCTATCAGACTGCTGTCGGTGTGTGAGGGTTAATACAGCACACTGCTCTCAGACTGCTGTCTGTGTGTGAGGGTTAATACAGCACACTGCTATCAGACTGCTGTCGGTGTGTGAGGGTTAATACAGCACACTGCTATCAGACTGCTGTCTGTGTGTGAGGTTTAATACAGCATACTGCTATCAGACTGCTGACTGTGTGTGAGGGTTAATACAGCATACTGCTATCAGACTGCTGTCTGTGTGTGAGGGTTAATACAGCATACTGCTATCAGACTGCTGACTGTGTGAGATGGTTAATACAGCATACTGCTATCAGACTGCTGACTGTGTGTGAGGGTTAATACAGCACACTGCTATCAGACTGCTGTCTGTGTGTGAGGGTAAATACAGCACACTGCTATCAGACTGCTGACTGTGTGTGAGGGTTAATACAGCACACTGCTATCAGACTGTTGTCTGTGTGTGAGTGTTAATACAGCACAATGCTATCAGACTGCTGACTGTGTGTGAGGGCTAATACAGCACACTGCTATCAGACTGCTGTCTGTGTGTGAGGGTTAATACAGCACACTGCTATCAGACTGCTGTCTGTGTGTGAGGGCTAATACAGCACACTGCTATCAGACTGCTGACTGTGTGTGAGGGTTAATACAGCACACTGCTATCAGACTGCTGTCTGTGTGTGAGGGTTAATACAGCACACTGCTATCAGACTGCTGACTGTGTGTGAGGGTTAATACAGCACACTGCTGTCAGACTGCTGACTGTGTGTGAGGGTTAATACAGCACACTGCTATCAGACTGCTGTCTGTGTGTGAGGGTTAATACAGCACACTGCTATCAGACTGCTGTCTGTGTGTGAGGGTTAAAACAGCACACTGCTATCAGACTGCTGTCTGCGTGTGATGGTTAATACAGCACACTGCTATCAGACTGCTGTCGGTGTGTGAGGGTTAATACAGCACACTGCTAAGAGACTGCTGTCTGCGTGTGATGGTTAATACAGCACACTGCTATCAGACTGCTGTCTGTGTGTGAGGGTTAATACAGCACACTGCTATCAGACTGCTGTCTGTGTGAGGGTTAATACAGCACACTGCTGTCAGACTGCTGTCTGTGTGAGGGTTAATACAGCACACTGCTATCAGACTGCTGTCTGTGTGTGAGGGTTAATACAGCATACTGCTATCAGACCGCTGACTGTGTGAGATGGTTAATACAGCATACTGCTATCAGACTGCTGACTGTGTGTGAGGGTTAATACAGCACACTGCAATCAGACTGCTGTCTGTGTGTGAGGGTTAATACAGCATTCTGCTATCAGACTGCTGACTGTGTGTGAGGGTTAATACAGCATACTGCTATCAGACTGCTGTCTGTGTGTGAGGGTTAATACAGCATACTGCTATCAGACTGCTGACTGTGTGAGATGGTTAATACAGCATACTGCTATCAGACTGCTGACTGTGTGTGAGGGTTAATACAGCACACTGCTATCAGACTGCTGTCTGTGTGTGAGGGTAAATACAGCACACTGCTATCAGACTGCTGACTGTGTGTGAGGGTTAATACAGCACACTGCTATCAGACTGTTGTCTGTGTGTGAGTGTTAATACAGCACAATGCTATCAGACTGCTGACTGTGTGTGAGGGTAAATACAGCACACTGATATCAGACTGCTGTCTGTGTGTGAGGGTTAATACAACACACTGCTGACTGAGGGTTAATGCAGCACACTGCCATCGGATTGCTGACTGTGTGAGGGTTAATACAGCACACTGCTATCAGACTGCTGACTGTGTGTGAGGGTTAATACAGCACACTGCTATCAGACTGCTGTCTGTGTGTAAGGGTTAATACAGCACACTGCTATCAGACTGCTGACTGTGTGTGAGGGTTAATACAGCACACTGCTATCAGACTGCTGTCTGTGTGTGAGGGTTAATACAGCACACTGCTATCAGACTGCTGTCTGCGTGTGAGGGTTAATACAGCATACTGCTATCAGACTGCTGACTGTGTGAGATGGTGAATACAGCATACTGCTATCAGACTGCTGACTGTGTGTGAGGGTTAATACAGCACACTGCTATCAGACTGATGACTGTGTGTGAGGGTTAATACAGCATACTGCTATCAGACTGCTGTCTGTGTGTGAGGGTTAATACAGCATACTGCTATCAGACTGCTGACTGTGTGAGATGGTGAATACAGCATACTGCTATCAGACTGCTGACTGTGTGTGAGGGTTAATACAGCACACTGCTATCAGACTGCTGACTGTGTGAGGGTTAATACAGCACACTGCTATCAGGCTGCTGACTGTGTGTGAGTGGTATTACAGCACACTGCTATCAGACTGATGACTGTGTGTGAGGGTTAATACAGCACACTGCTATCAGACTGCTGTCTGTGTGTGAGTGTTAATACAGCACACTGCTATCAGACTGCTGACTGTGTGAGTGTTAATACAGCACACTGCTATCAGACTGCTGACTGTGTGAGGGTTAATACAGCACACTGCTATCAGACTGCTGTCTGTGTGTGAGGGTTAATACAGCACACTGCTATCAGACTGCTGACTGTGTGAGTGTTAATACAGCACACTGCTATCAGACTGCTGACTGTGTGAGGGTTAATACAGCACACTGCTATCAGACTGCTGTCTGTGTGTGAGGGTTAATACAGCACACTGCTATCAGACCGCTGTCTGTGTGTGAGGGTTAATACAGCACACTGCTATCAGACTGCTGTCTGTGTGTGAGGGTTAATACAGCACACTGCTATCAGGCTGCTGACTGTGTGTGAGTGTTAATACAGCACACTGCTATCAGACTGATGACTGTGTGTGAGGGTTAATGCAGCACACTGCTATCAAACTGCTGTCTGTGTGTGAGGGTTAATACCGCACACTGCTATGAGACTGCTGTCTGTGTGTGAGGGTTAATACAGCACACTGCTATCAGACTGCTGACTGTGTGAGGGTTAATACAGCACACTGCTATCAGACTGCTGACTGTGTGTGAGGGTTAATACAGCACACTGCTATCAGACTGCTGTCTGTGTGTGAGGGTTAATACAGCACACTGCTATCAGACCGCTGTCTGTGTGTGAGAGTTAATACAGCACACTGCGATCAGACTGCTGTCTGTGTGTGAGGGTTAATACAGCACACTGCTATCAGACTGCTGTCTGTGTGTGAGGGTTAATACAGCACACTGCTATCAGACTGCTGTCTGTGTGTGAGGGCTAATACAGCACACTGCTATCAGACTGCTGTCTGTGTGTGAGGGTTAATACAGCACACTGCTATCAGACTGCTGTCTGCGTGTGATGGTTAATACAGCACACTGCGATCAGACTGCTGTCTGTGTGTGAGGGTTAATACAGCACACTGCTATCAGACTGCTGACTGTGTGTGAGGGTTAATACAGCACACTGATATCAGACTGCTGTCTGTGTGTGATGGTTAATACAGCACACTGCTATCAGACTGCTGTCTGTGTGTGAGGGTTAATACAGCACACTGCTATCAGACTGCTGTCTGTGTGTGAGGGTTAATACAGCACACTGCTATCAGACTGCTGTCTGTGTGTGAGGGTTAATACAGCACACTGCTATCAGACTGCTGTCTGTGTGTGAGGGTTAATACAGCACACTGCTATCAGACTGCTGTCTGTGTGTGAGGGTTAATACAGCACACTGCTATCAGACTGCTGACTGTGTGTGAGGGTTAATACAGCACACTGCTATCAGACTGCTGTCTGTGTGTGAGGGTTAATACAGCACACTGCTATCAGACTGCTGGCTGTGTGTGAGGGTTAATACAGCACACTGCTATCAGACTGCTGACTGTGTGTGAGGGTTAATACAGCACACTGCTATCAGACTGCTGGCTGTGTGTAAGGGTTAATACAGCACACTGCTATCAGACTGCTGTCTGTGTGTGAGGGTTAATACAGCACACTGCTATCAGACTGCTGTCTGTGTGTGAGGGTTAATACAGCACACTGCTATCAGACTGCTGTCTGTGTGTGAGGGTTAATACAGCACACTGCTATCAGACTGCTGTCTGCGTGTGAGGGTTAATACAGCACACTGCTATCAGACTGCTGACTGTGTGTGAGGGTTAATACAGCACACTGCTATCAGACTGCTGTCTGTGTGTGAGGGTTAATACAGCACACTGCTATCAGACTGCTGTCTGTGTGTGAGGGTGAATACAGCACACTGCAATCAGACTGCTGTCTGTGTGTGAGGGTTAATACAGCACATTGCTATCAGACTGCTGACTGTGTGTGAGCGTTAATACAGCACACTGCTATCAGACAGCTGTCTGTGTGTGAGGGTTAATACAGCACACTGCTATCAGACTGCTGACTGTGTGTGAGGGTTAATACAGCACACTGCTATCAGACTGCTGTCTGTGTGTGAGGGTTAATACAGCACACTGCTATCAGACTGCTGACTGTGTGTGAGGGTTAATACAGCACACTGCTATCAGACTGCTGACTGTGTGTGAGGGTTAATACAGCACACTGCTATCAGACTGCTGACTGTGTGTGAGAGTTAATACAGCACACTGCTATCAGACTGCTGACTGTGTGTGAGGGTTAATACAGCACACTGCTATCAGACTGCTGTCTGTGTGTGAGGGTTAATACAGCACACTGCAATCAGACTGCTGTCTGTGTGTGAGGGTTAATACAGCACACTGCTATCAGACTGCTGACTGTGTGTGAGAGTTAATACAGCACACTGCTATCAGACTGCTGACTGTGTGTGAGGGTTAATACAGCACACTGCTATCAGACTGCTGTCGGTGTGTGAGGGTTAATACAGCACACTGCTCTCAGACTGCTGTCTGTGTGTGAGGGTTAATACAGCACACTGCTATCAGACTGCTGTCTGTGTGTGAGGGTTAATACAGCACACTGCTATCAGACTGCTGTCTGTGTGTGAGGGTTAATACAGCACACTGCTATCAGACTGCTGTCTGTGTGTGAGGGTTAATACAGCACACTGCTATCAGACTGCTGACTGTGTGTGAGGGTTAATACAGCACACTGCTATCAGACTGCTGACTGTGTGTGAGGGTTAATACAGCACACTGCTATCAGACTGCTGTCGGTGTGTGAGGGTTAATACAGCACACTGCTCTCAGACTGCTGTCTGTGTGTGAGGGTTAATACAGCACACTGCTATCAGACTGCTGTCGGTGTGTGAGGGTTAATACAGCACACTGCTATCAGACTGCTGTCTGTGTGTGAGGGTTAATACAGCATACTGCTATCAGACTGCTGACTGTGTGTGAGGGTTAATACAGCATACTGCTATCAGACTGCTGTCTGTGTGTGAGGGTTAATACAGCATACTGCTATCAGACTGCTGACTGTGTGAGATGGTTAATACAGCATACTGCTATCAGACTGCTGACTGTGTGTGAGGGTTAATACAGCACACTGCTATCAGACTGCTGTCTGTGTGTGAGGGTAAATACAGCACACTGCTATCAGACTGCTGACTGTGTGTGAGGGTTAATACAGCACACTGCTATCAGACTGTTGTCTGTGTGTGAGTGTTAATACAGCACAATGCTATCAGACTGCTGACTGTGTGTGAGGGCTAATACAGCACACTGCTATCAGACTGCTGTCTGTGTGTGAGGGTTAATACAGCACACTGCTATCAGACTGCTGTCTGTGTGTGAGGGCTAATACAGCACACTGCTATCAGACTGCTGACTGTGTGTGAGGGTTAATACAGCACACTGCTATCAGACTGCTGTCTGTGTGTGAGGGTTAATACAGCACACTGCTATCAGACTGCTGACTGTGTGTGAGGGTTAATACAGCACACTGCTGTCAGACTGCTGACTGTGTGTGAGAGTTAATGCAGCACACTGCTATCAGACTGCTGTCTGTGTGTGAGGGTTAATACAGCACACTGCTATCAGACTGCTGTCTGTGTGTGAGGGTTAAAACAGCACACTGCTATCAGACTGCTGTCTGCGTGTGATGGTTAATACAGCACACTGCTATCAGACTGCTGTCGGTGTGTGAGGGTTAATACAGCACACTGCTAAGAGACTGCTGTCTGCGTGTGATGGTTAATACAGCACACTGCGATCAGACTGCTGTCTGTGTGTGAGGGTTAATACAGCATACTGCTATCAGACTGCTGACTGTGTGAGATGGTTAATACAGCACACTGCTATCAGACTGCTGTCTGTGTGTGAGGGTTAATACAGCACACTGCTATCAGACTGCTGTCTGCGTGTGAGGGTTAATACAGCACACTGCTATCAGACTGCTGACTGTGTGTGAGGGTTAATACAGCACACTGCTATCAGACTGCTGTCTGTGTGTGAGGGTTAATACAGCACACTGCTATCAGACTGCTGTCTGTGTGTGAGGGTTAATACAGCACACTGCAATCAGACTGCTGTCTGTGTGTGAGGGTTAATACAGCACATTGCTATCAGACTGCTGACTGTGTGTGAGCGTTAATACAGCACACTGCTATCAGACAGCTGTCTGTGTGTGAGGGTTAATACAGCACACTGCTATCAGACTGCTGACTGTGTGTGAGCGTTAATACAGCACACTGCTATCAGACTGCTGACTGTGTGTGAGGGTTAATACAGCACACTGCTATCAGACTGCTGACTGTGTGTGAGCGTTAATACAGCACACTGCTATCAGACTGCTGACTGTGTGTGAGCGTTAATACAGCACACTGCTATCAGACTGCTGACTGTGTGTGAGGGTTAATACAGCACACTGCTATCAGACTGCTGACTGTGTGTGAGGGTTAATACAGCACACTGCTATCAGACTGCTGTCTGTGTGTGAGGGTTAATACAGCACACTGCTATCAGACTGCTGACTGTGTGTGAGGGTTAATACAGCACACTGCTATCAGACTGCTGTCTGTGTGTGAGGGTTAATACAGCACACTGCTATCAGACTGCTGACTGTGTGTGAGGGTTAATACAGCACACTGCTATCAGACTGCTGACTGTGTGTGAGGGTTAATACAGCACACTGCTATCAGACTGCTGACTGTGTGTGAGAGTTAATACAGCACACTGCTATCAGACTGCTGACTGTGTGTGAGGGTTAATACAGCACACTGCTATCAGACTGCTGTCGGTGTGTGAGGGTTAATACAGCACACTGCTCTCAGACTGCTGTCTGTGTGTGAGGGTTAATACAGCACACTGCTATCAGACTGCTGTCTGTGTGTGAGGGTTAATACAGCACACTGCTATCAGACTGCTGTCTGTGTGTGAGGGTTAATACAGCACACTGCTATCAGACTGCTGTCTGTGTGTGAGGGTTAATACAGCACACTGCTATCAGACTGCTGACTGTGTGTGAGAGTTAATACAGCACACTGCTATCAGACTGCTGACTGTGTGTGAGGGTTAATACAGCACACTGCTATCAGACTGCTGTCGGTGTGTGAGGGTTAATACAGCACACTGCTCTCAGACTGCTGTCTGTGTGTGAGGGTTAATACAGCACACTGCTATCAGACTGCTGTCGGTGTGTGAGGGTTAATACAGCACACTGCTATCAGACTGCTGTCTGTGTGTGAGGGTTAATACAGCATACTGCTATCAGACTGCTGTCTGCGTGTGAGGGTTAATACAGCACACTGCTATCAGACTGCTGACTGTGTGTGAGGGTTAATACAGCACACTGCTATCAGACTGCTGTCTGTGTGTGAGGGTTAATACAGCACACTGCTATCAGACTGCTGTCTGTGTGTGAGGGTTAATACAGCACACTGCAATCAGACTGCTGTCTGTGTGTGAGGGTTAATACAGCACATTGCTATCAGACTGCTGACTGTGTGTGAGCGTTAATACAGCACACTGCTATCAGACAGCTGTCTGTGTGTGAGGGTTAATACAGCACACTGCTATCAGACTGCTGACTGTGTGTGAGCGTTAATACAGCACACTGCTATCAGACTGCTGACTGTGTGTGAGGGTTAATACAGCACACTGCTATCAGACTGCTGACTGTGTGTGAGCGTTAATACAGCACACTGCTATCAGACTGCTGACTGTGTGTGAGCGTTAATACAGCACACTGCTATCAGACTGCTGACTGTGTGTGAGGGTTAATACAGCACACTGCTATCAGACTGCTGACTGTGTGTGAGGGTTAATACAGCACACTGCTATCAGACTGCTGTCTGTGTGTGAGGGTTAATACAGCACACTGCTATCAGACTGCTGACTGTGTGTGAGGGTTAATACAGCACACTGCTATCAGACTGCTGTCTGTGTGTGAGGGTTAATACAGCACACTGCTATCAGACTGCTGACTGTGTGTGAGGGTTAATACAGCACACTGCTATCAGACTGCTGACTGTGTGTGAGGGTTAATACAGCACACTGCTATCAGACTGCTGACTGTGTGTGAGAGTTAATACAGCACACTGCTATCAGACTGCTGACTGTGTGTGAGGGTTAATACAGCACACTGCAATCAGACTGCTGTCTGTGTGTGAGGGTTAATACAGCACACTGCAATCAGACTGCTGTCTGTGTGTGAGGGTTAATACAGCACACTGCTATCAGACTGCTGACTGTGTGTGAGAGTTAATACAGCACACTGCTATCAGACTGCTGACTGTGTGTGAGGGTTAATACAGCACACTGCTATCAGACTGCTGTCGGTGTGTGAGGGTTAATACAGCACACTGCTCTCAGACTGCTGTCTGTGTGTGAGGGTTAATACAGCACACTGCTATCAGACTGCTGTCTGTGTGTGAGGGTTAATACAGCACACTGCTATCAGACTGCTGTCTGTGTGTGAGGGTTAATACAGCACACTGCTATCAGACTGCTGTCTGTGTGTGAGGGTTAATACAGCACACTGCTATCAGACTGCTGACTGTGTGTGAGAGTTAATACAGCACACTGCTATCAGACTGCTGACTGTGTGTGAGGGTTAATACAGCACACTGCTATCAGACTGCTGTCGGTGTGTGAGGGTTAATACAGCACACTGCTCTCAGACTGCTGTCTGTGTGTGAGGGTTAATACAGCACACTGCTATCAGACTGCTGTCGGTGTGTGAGGGTTAATACAGCACACTGCTATCAGACTGCTGTCTGTGTGTGAGGGTTAATACAGCATACTGCTATCAGACTGCTGACTGTGTGTGAGGGTTAATACAGCATACTGCTATCAGACTGCTGTCTGTGTGTGAGGGTTAATACAGCATACTGCTATCAGACTGCTGACTGTGTGAGATGGTTAATACAGCATACTGCTATCAGACTGCTGACTGTGTGTGAGGGTTAATACAGCACACTGCTATCAGACTGCTGTCTGTGTGTGAGGGTAAATACAGCACACTGCTATCAGACTGCTGACTGTGTGTGAGGGTTAATACAGCACACTGCTATCAGACTGTTGTCTGTGTGTGAGTGTTAATACAGCACAATGCTATCAGACTGCTGACTGTGTGTGAGGGCTAATACAGCACACTGCTATCAGACTGCTGTCTGTGTGTGAGGGTTAATACAGCACACTGCTATCAGACTGCTGTCTGTGTGTGAGGGCTAATACAGCACACTGCTATCAGACTGCTGACTGTGTGTGAGGGTTAATACAGCACACTGCTATCAGACTGCTGTCTGTGTGTGAGGGTTAATACAGCACACTGCTATCAGACTGCTGACTGTGTGTGAGGGTTAATACAGCACACTGCTGTCAGACTGCTGACTGTGTGTGAGAGTTAATACAGCACACTGCTATCAGACTGCTGTCTGTGTGTGAGGGTTAATACAGCACACTGCTATCAGACTGCTGTCTGTGTGTGAGGGTTAAAACAGCACACTGCTATCAGACTGCTGTCTGCGTGTGATGGTTAATACAGCACACTGCTATCAGACTGCTGTCGGTGTGTGAGGGTTAATACAGCACACTGCTAAGAGACTGCTGTCTGCGTGTGATGGTTAATACAGCACACTGCTATCAGACTGCTGTCTGTGTGTGAGGGTTAATACAGCACACTGCTATCAGACTGCTGTCTGTGTGAGGGTTAATACAGCACACTGCTGTCAGACTGCTGTCTGTGTGAGGGTTAATACAGCACACTGCTATCAGACTGCTGTCTGTGTGTGAGGGTTAATACAGCATACTGCTATCAGACTGCTGACTGTGTGAGATGGTTAATACAGCATACTGCTATCAGACTGCTGACTGTGTGTGAGGGTTAATACAGCACACTGCAATCAGACTGCTGTCTGTGTGTGAGGGTTAATACAGCATACTGCTATCAGACTGCTGACTGTGTGTGAGGGTTAATACAGCATACTGCTATCAGACTGCTGTCTGTGTGTGAGGGTTAATACAGCACACTGCTATCAGACTGCTGACTGTGTGAGATGGTTAATACAGCATACTGCTATCAGACTGCTGACTGTGTGTGATGGTTAATACAGCACACTGCTATCAGACTGCTGTCTGTGTGTGAGGGTAAATACAGCACACTGCTATCAGACTGCTGACTGTGTGTGAGGGTTAATACAGCACACTGCTATCAGACTGTTGTCTGTGTGTGAGTGTTAATACAGCACAATGCTATCAGACTGCTGACTGTGTGTGAGGGTAAATACAGCACACTGATATCAGACTGCTGTCTGTGTGTGAGGGTTAATACAACACACTGCTGACTGAGGGTTAATGCAGCACACTGCCATCGGATTGCTGACTGTGTGAGGGTTAATACAGCACACTGCTATCAGACTGCTGACTGTGTCTGAGGGTTAATACAGCACACTGCTATCAGACTGCTGTCTGTGTGTAAGGGTTAATACAGCACACTGCTATCAGACTGCTGTCTGTGTGTGAGGGTTAATACAGCACACTGCTATCAGACTGCTGTCTGTGTGTGAGGGTTAATACAGCACACTGCTATCAGACTGCTGTCTGTGTGTGAGGGTTAATACAGCACACTGCTATCAGACTGCTGTCTGCGTGTGAGGGTTAATACAGCACACTGCTATCAGACTGCTGACTGCGTGTGAGGGTTAATACAGCACACTGCTATCAGACTGCTGTCTGTGTGTGAGGGTTAATACAGCACACTGCTATCAGACTGCTGACTGTGTGTGAGGGTTAATACAGCACACTGCTATCAGACTGCTGACTGTGTGTGAGGGTTAATACAGCACACTGCTATCAGACTGCTGTCTGTGTGTGAGGGTTAATACAGCACACTGCTATCAGACTGCTGTCTGTGTGTGAGGGTTAATACAGCACACTGCTATCAGACTGCTGTCTGTGTGTGAGGGTTAATACAGCACACTGCAATCAGACTGCTGTCTGTGTGTGAGGGTTAATACAGCACATTGCTATCAGACTGCTGACTGTGTGTGAGCGTTAATACAGCACACTGCTATCAGACAGCTGTCTGTGTGTGAGGGTTAATACAGCACACTGCTATGAGACTGCTGACTGTGTGTGAGCGTTAATACAGCACACTGCTATCAGACTGCTGACTGTGTGTGAGGGTTAATACAGCACACTGCTATCAGACTGCTGACTGTGTGTGAGCGTTAATACAGCACACTGCTATCAGACTGCTGACTGTGTGTGAGCGTTAATACAGCATACTGCTATCAGACTGCTGACTGTGTGTGAGGGTTAATACAGCACACTGCTATCAGACTGCTGTCTGTGGGTGAGGGTTAATACAGCACACTGCTATCAGACTGCTGACTGTGTGTGAGGGTTAATACAGCACACTGCTATCAGACTGCTGTCTGTGTGTGAGCGTTAATACAGCACACTGCTATCAGACTGCTGACTGTGTGTGAGGGTTAATACAGCACACTGCTATCAGACTGCTGACTGTGTGTGAGGGTTAATACAGCACACTGCTATCAGACTGCTGTCTGTGTGTGAGGGTTAATACAGCACACTGCTATCAGACTGCTGTCTGTGGGTGAGGGTTAATACAGCACACTGCTATCAGACTGCTGTCTGTGTGTGAGAGTTAATACAGCACACTGCTATCAGACTGCTGTCTGTGTATGAGGGTTAATACAGCACACTGCAATCAGACTGCTGTCTGTGTGTGAGGGTTAATACAGCACACTGCTATCAGACTGCTGTCTGTGTGTGTAAGGGTTAATACAGCACACTGCTATCAGACTGCTGACTGTGTGTGAGGGTTAATACAGCACACTGCTATCAGACTGCTGACTGTGTGTGAGGGTTAATACAGCACACTGCTATCAGACTGCTGTCTGTGTGTGTAAGGGTTAATACAGCACACTGCTATCAGACTGCTGTCTGTCTGTGTAAGGGTTAATACAGCACACTGCTATCAGACTGCTGTCTGCGTGTGAGGGTTAATACAGCACACTGCTATCAGACTGCTGACTGTGTGTGAGGGTTAATACAGCACACTGCTATCAGACTGCTGTCTGTGTGTGAGGGTTAATACAGCATACTGCTATCAGACTGCTGACTGTGTGAGATGGTTAATACAGCATACTGCTATCAGACTGCTGACTGTGTGTGAGGGTTAATACAGCACACTGCTATCAGACTGCTGTCTGTGTGTGAGGGTAAATACAGCACACTGCTATCAGACTGCTGACTGTGTGTGAGGGTTAATACAGCACACTGCTATCAGACTGTTGTCTGTGTGTGAGTGTTAATACAGCACAATGCTATCAGACTGCTGACTGTGTGTGAGGGCTAATACAGCACACTGCTATCAGACTGCTGTCTGTGTGTGAGGGTTAATACAGCACACTGCTATCAGACTGCTGTCTGTGTGTGAGGGCTAATACAGCACACTGCTATCAGACTGCTGACTGTGTGTGAGGGTTAATACAGCACACTGCTATCAGACTGCTGTCTGTGTGTGAGGGTTAATACAGCACACTGCTATCAGACTGCTGACTGTGTGTGAGGGTTAATACAGCACACTGCTGTCAGACTGCTGACTGTGTGTGAGAGTTAATGCAGCACACTGCTATCAGACTGCTGTCTGTGTGTGAGGGTTAATACAGCACACTGCTATCAGACTGCTGTCTGTGTGTGAGGGTTAAAACAGCACACTGCTATCAGACTGCTGTCTGCGTGTGATGGTTAATACAACACACTGCTATCAGACTGCTGTCGGTGTGTGAGGGTTAATACAGCACACTGCTAAGAGACTTCTGTCTGCGTGTGATGGTTAATACAGCACACTGCTATCAGACTGCTGACTGTGTGAGATGGTTAATACAGCACACTGCTATCAGACTGCTGTCTGTGTGTGAGGGTTAATACAGCACACTGCTATCAGACTGCTGTCTGCGTGTGAGGGTTAATACAGCACACTGCTATCAGACTGCTGTCTGTGTGTGAGGGTTAATACAGCACACTGCTATCAGACTGCTGTCTGTGTGTGAGGGTTAATACAGCACACTGCAATCAGACTGCTGTCTGTGTGTGAGGGTTAATACAGCACATTGCTATCAGACTGCTGACTGTGTGTGAGCGTTAATACAGCACACTGCTATCAGACAGCTGTCTGTGTGTGAGGGTTAATACAGCACACTGCTATCAGACTGCTGACTGTGTGTGAGCGTTAATACAGCACACTGCTATCAGACTGCTGACTGTGTGTGAGGGTTAATACAGCACACTGCTATCAGACTGCTGACTGTGTGTGAGCGTTAATACAGCACACTGCTATCAGACTGCTGACTGTGTGTGAGCGTTAATACAGCACACTGCTATCAGACTGCTGACTGTGTGTGAGGGTTAATACAGCACACTGCTATCAGACTGCTGACTGTGTGTGAGGGTTAATACAGCACACTGCTATCAGACTGCTGTCTGTGTGTGAGGGTTAATACAGCACACTGCTATCAGACTGCTGACTGTGTGTGAGGGTTAATACAGCACACTGCTATCAGACTGCTGTCTGTGTGTGAGGGTTAATACAGCACACTGCTATCAGACTGCTGACTGTGTGTGAGGGTTAATACAGCACACTGCTATCAGACTGCTGACTGTGTGTGAGGGTTAATACAGCACACTGCTATGAGACTGCTGACTGTGTGTGAGAGTTAATACAGCACACTGCTATCAGACTGCTGACTGTGTGTGAGGGTTAATACAGCACACTGCAATCAGACTGCTGTCTGTGTGTGAGGGTTAATACAGCACACTGCAATCAGACTGCTGTCTGTGTGTGAGGGTTAATACAGCACACTGCTATCAGACTGCTGACTGTGTGTGAGAGTTAATACAGCACACTGCTATCAGACTGCTGACTGTGTGTGAGGGTTAATACAGCACACTGCTATCAGACTGCTGTCGGTGTGTGAGGGTTAATACAGCACACTGCTCTCAGACTGCTGTCTGTGTGTGAGGGTTAATACAGCACACTGCTATCAGACTGCTGTCTGTGTGTGAGGGTTAATACAGCACACTGCTATCAGACTGCTGTCTGTGTGTGAGGGTTAATACAGCACACTGCTATCAGACTGCTGTCTGTGTGTGAGGGTTAATACAGCACACTGCTATCAGACTGCTGACTGTGTGTGAGAGTTAATACAGCACACTGCTATCAGACTGCTGACTGTGTGTGAGGGTTAATACAGCACACTGCTATCAGACTGCTGTCGGTGTGTGAGGGTTAATACAGCACACTGCTCTCAGACTGCTGTCTGTGTGTGAGGGTTAATACAGCACACTGCTATCAGACTGCTGTCGGTGTGTGAGGGTTAATACAGCACACTGCTATCAGACTGCTGTCTGTGTGTGAGGTTTAATACAGCATACTGCTATCAGACTGCTGACTGTGTGTGAGGGTTAATACAGCATACTGCTATCAGACTGCTGTCTGTGTGTGAGGGTTAATACAGCATACTGCTATCAGACTGCTGACTGTGTGAGATGGTTAATACAGCATACTGCTATCAGACTGCTGACTGTGTGTGAGGGTTAATACAGCACACTGCTATCAGACTGCTGTCTGTGTGTGAGGGTAAATACAGCACACTGCTATCAGACTGCTGACTGTGTGTGAGGGTTAATACAGCACACTGCTATCAGACTGTTGTCTGTGTGTGAGTGTTAATACAGCACAATGCTATCAGACTGCTGACTGTGTGTGAGGGCTAATACAGCACACTGCTATCAGACTGCTGTCTGTGTGTGAGGGTTAATACAGCACACTGCTATCAGACTGCTGTCTGTGTGTGAGGGCTAATACAGCACACTGCTATCAGACTGCTGACTGTGTGTGAGGGTTAATACAGCACACTGCTATCAGACTGCTGTCTGTGTGTGAGGGTTAATACAGCACACTGCTATCAGACTGCTGACTGTGTGTGAGGGTTAATACAGCACACTGCTGTCAGACTGCTGACTGTGTGTGAGGGTTAATACAGCACACTGCTATCAGACTGCTGTCTGTGTGTGAGGGTTAATACAGCACACTGCTATCAGACTGCTGTCTGTGTGTGAGGGTTAAAACAGCACACTGCTATCAGACTGCTGTCTGCGTGTGATGGTTAATACAGCACACTGCTATCAGACTGCTGTCGGTGTGTGAGGGTTAATACAGCACACTGCTAAGAGACTGCTGTCTGCGTGTGATGGTTAATACAGCACACTGCTATCAGACTGCTGTCTGTGTGTGAGGGTTAATACAGCACACTGCTATCAGACTGCTGTCTGTGTGAGGGTTAATACAGCACACTGCTGTCAGACTGCTGTCTGTGTGAGGGTTAATACAGCACACTGCTATCAGACTGCTGTCTGTGTGTGAGGGTTAATACAGCATACTGCTATCAGACCGCTGACTGTGTGAGATGGTTAATACAGCATACTGCTATCAGACTGCTGACTGTGTGTGAGGGTTAATACAGCACACTGCAATCAGACTGCTGTCTGTGTGTGAGGGTTAATACAGCATTCTGCTATCAGACTGCTGACTGTGTGTGAGGGTTAATACAGCATACTGCTATCAGACTGCTGTCTGTGTGTGAGGGTTAATACAGCATACTGCTATCAGACTGCTGACTGTGTGAGATGGTTAATACAGCATACTGCTATCAGACTGCTGACTGTGTGTGAGGGTTAATACAGCACACTGCTATCAGACTGCTGTCTGTGTGTGAGGGTAAATACAGCACACTGCTATCAGACTGCTGACTGTGTGTGAGGGTTAATACAGCACACTGCTATCAGACTGTTGTCTGTGTGTGAGTGTTAATACAGCACAATGCTATCAGACTGCTGACTGTGTGTGAGGGTAAATACAGCACACTGATATCAGACTGCTGTCTGTGTGTGAGGGTTAATACAACACACTGCTGACTGAGGGTTAATGCAGCACACTGCCATCGGATTGCTGACTGTGTGAGGGTTAATACAGCACACTGCTATCAGACTGCTGACTGTGTGTGAGGGTTAATACAGCACACTGCTATCAGACTGCTGTCTGTGTGTAAGGGTTAATACAGCACACTGCTATCAGACTGCTGACTGTGTGTGAGGGTTAATACAGCACACTGCTATCAGACTGCTGTCTGTGTGTGAGGGTTAATACAGCACACTGCTATCAGACTGCTGTCTGTGTGTGAGGGTTAATACAGCACACTGCTATCAGACTGCTGTCTGCGTGTGAGGGTTAATACAGCACACTGCTATCAGACTGCTGACTGTGTGTGAGGGTTAATACAGCACACTGCTATCAGACTGCTGTCTGTGTGTGAGGGTTAATACAGCACACTGCTATCAGACTGCTGACTGTGTGTGAGGGTTAATACAGCACACTGCTATCAGACTGCTGACTGTGTGTGAGGGTTAATACAGCACACTGCTATCAGACTGCTGTCTGTGTGTGAGGGTTAATACAGCACACTGCTATCAGACTGCTGTCTGTGTGTGAGGGTTAATACAGCACACTGCTATCAGACTGCTGTCTGTGTGTGAGGGTTAATACAGCACACTGCAATCAGACTGCTGTCTGTGTGTGAGGGTTAATACAGCACATTGCTATCAGACTGCTGACTGTGTGTGAGCGTTAATACAGCACACTGCTATCAGACAGCTGTCTGTGTGTGAGGGTTAATACAGCACACTGCTATGAGACTGCTGACTGTGTGTGAGCGTTAATACAGCACACTGCTATCAGACTGCTGACTGTGTGTGAGGGTTAATACAGCACACTGCTATCAGACTGCTGACTGTGTGTGAGCGTTAATACAGCACACTGCTATCAGACTGCTGACTGTGTGTGAGCGTTAATACAGCACACTGCTATCAGACTGCTGACTGTGTGTGAGGGTTAATACAGCACACTGCTATCAGACTGCTGTCTGTGGGTGAGGGTTAATACAGCACACTGCTATCAGACTGCTGACTGTGTGTGAGGGTTAATACAGCACACTGCTATCAGACTGCTGTCTGTGTGTGAGCGTTAATACAGCACACTGCTATCAGACTGCTGACTGTGTGTGAGGGTTAATACAGCACACTGCTATCAGACTGCTGACTGTGTGTGAGGGTTAATACAGCACACTGCTATCAGACTGCTGTCTGTGTGTGAGGGTTAATACAGCACACTGCTATCAGACTGCTGTCTGTGGGTGAGGGTTAATACAGCACACTGCTATCAGACTGCTGTCTGTGTGTGAGAGTTAATACAGCACACTGCTATCAGACTGCTGTCTGTGTATGAGGGTTAATACAGCACACTGCAATCAGACTGCTGTCTGTGTGTGAGGGTTAATACAGCACACTGCTATCAGACTGCTGTCTGTGTGTGTAAGGGTTAATACAGCACACTGCTATCAGACTGCTGACTGTGTGTGAGGGTTAATACAGCACACTGCTATCAGACTGCTGACTGTGTGTGAGGGTTAATACAGCACACTGCTATCAGACTGCTGTCTGTGTGTGTAAGGGTTAATACAGCACACTGCTATCAGACTGCTGTCTGTGTGTGTAAGGGTTAATACAGCACACTGCTATCAGACTGCTGTCGGTGTGTGAGGGTTAATACAGCACACTGCTCTCAGACTGCTGTCTGTGTGTGTAAGGGTTAATAAAGCACACTGCTATCAGACTGCTGTCTGTGTGTGAGGGTTAATACAGCACACTGCTATCATACTGCTGTCTGTGTGTGATGGTTAATACAGCACACTGCTATCAGACTGCTGTCGGTGTGTGAGGGTTAATACAGCACACTGCTATCAGACTGCTGTCTGTGTGTGAGGGTTAATACAGCACACTGCTCTCAGACTGCTGTCTGTGTGTGTAAGGGTTAATACAGCACACTGCTATCAGACTGCTGTCTGTGTGTGAGGGTTAATACAGCACACTGCTATCAGACTGCTGACTGTGTGTGAGGGTTAATACAGCACACTGCTATCATACTGCTGTCTGTGTGTGATGGTTAATACAGCACACTGCTATCATACTGCTGTCTGTGTGTGATGGTTAATACAGCACACTGCTATCATACTGCTGTCTGTGTGTGATGGTTAATACAGCACACTGCTATCATACTGCTGTCTGTGTGTGAGGGTTAATACAGCACACTGCTATCAGACTGCTGACTGTGTGTGAGGGTTAATACAGCACACTGCTATCAGACTGCTGTCTGTGTGTGAGGGTTAATACAGCACACTGCTATCAGACTGCTGACTGTGTGTGAGGGTTAATACAGCACACTGCTATCAGACTGCTGTCTGTGTGTGAGGGTTAATACAGCACATTGCTATCAGACTGCTGACTGTGTGTGAGGGTTAATACAGCACACTGCTATCAGACTGCTGACTGTGTGAGATGGTTAATACAGCATACTGCTATCAGACTGCTGACTGTGTGTGAGGGTTAATACAGCACACTGCAATCAGACTGCTGTCTGTGTGTGAGGGTTAATACAGCATACTGCTATCAGACTGCTGACTGTGTGTGAGGGTTAATACAGCATACTGCTATCAGACTGCTGTCTGTGTGTGAGGGTTAATACAGCACACTGCTATCAGACTGCTGTCTGTGTGTGAGGGTTAATACAGCACACTGCTATCAGACTGCTGTCTGCGTGTGATGGTTAATACAGCACACTGCTATCAGACTGCTGTCTGTGTGTGAGGGTTAATACAACACACTGCTATCAGACTGCTGACTGTGTGTGAGGGTTAATACAGCACACTGCTATCAGACTGCTGTCTGTGTGTGAGGGTTAATACAGCATACTGCTATCAGACTGCTGACTGTGTGAGATGGTTAATACAGCATACTGCTATCAGACTGCTGACTGTGTGTGAGGGTTAATACAGCACACTGCTATCAGACTGCTGTCTGTGTGTGAGGGTAAATACAGCACACTGCTATCAGACTGCTGACTGTGTGTGAGGGTTAATACAGCACACTGCTATCAGACTGCTGACTGTGTGTGTGTAAGGGTTAATACAGCACACTGCTATCAGACTGCTGACTGTGTGTGTGTAAGGGTTAATACAGCACACTGCTATCAGACTGCTGTCTGCGTGTGATGGTTAATACAGCACACTGCTATCAGACTGCTGACTGTGTGTGAGGGTTAATACAGCACACTGCTATCAGACTGCTGACTGTGTGTGTGTAAGGGTTAATACAGCACACTGCTATCAGACTGCTGTCTGTGTGTGAGGGTTAATACAGCACACTGCTATCAGACTGCTGACTGTGTGTGTGTGAAGGTTAATACAGCACACTGCTATCAGACTGCTGTCTGTGTGTGAGGGTTAATACAGCACACTGCTATCAGACTGCTGTGTGTGTGTGAGGGTTAATACAGCACACTGCTATCAGACTGCTGTCTGTGTGTGAGGGTTAATACAGCACACTGCTATCAGACTGCTGTCTGTGTGTGAAGGTTAATACAGCACACTGCCATCAGACTGCTGTCTGTGTGTGAGGGTTAATACAGCACACTGCTATCAGACTGCTGTCTGTGTGTGAGGGTTAATACAGCACACTGCTATCAGACTGCTGTCTGTGTGTGAGGGTTAATACAGCACACTGCTATCAGTCTGCTGTCTGTGTGTGAGGGTTAATACAGCATACTGCTATCAGACTGCTGTCTGTGTGTGAGGGTTAATACAGCACACTGCTATCAGACTGCTGACTGTGTGTGAGGGTTAATACAGCACACTGCTATCAGTCTGCTGTCTGTGTGTGAGAGTTAATACAGCACACTGCTATCAGACTGCTGACTGTGTGTGAGGGTTAATACAGCACACTGCTATCAGACTGCTGACTGTGTGTGAGGGTTAATACAGCACACTGCTATCAGACTGCTGACTGTGTGTGAGGGTTAATACAGCACACTGCTATCAGACTGCTGTCTGTGTGTGAGGGTTAATACAGCATACTGCTATCAGACTGCTGTCTGTGTGTGAGGGTTAATACAGCACACTGCTATCAGACTGCTGTCTGTGTGTGAGGGTTAATACAGCACACTGCTATCAGACTGCTGTCTGTGTGTGAGGGTTAATACAGCACACTGCTATCAGACTGCTGTCTGTGTGTGAGGGTTAATACAGCACACTGCTATCAGACTGCTGTCTGTGTGTGCGGGTTAATACAGCACACTGCTATCAGACTGCTGTCTGTGTGTGAGGGTTAATACAGCACACTGCTATCAGACTGCTGTCTGTGTGTGCGGGTTAATACAGCACACTGCTATCAGACTGCTGACTGTGTGTGAGGGTTAATACAGCACACTGCTATCAGACTGCTGTCTGTGTGTGCGGGTTAATACAGCACACTGCTATCAGACTGCTGACTGTAAGAGTGTTAATGGAATCAGGTGAAAGTGAGGACTGCAAATGCTGGAGATTAGAATGCTACTGGAAAAGCTCAGCAGGTCAGGTAGCATCCAAAGAGCAGGAACATAAAGGTTTCGGGCAAATTCCCTTTCTCAGGAGTCAGAATTCTTGATGAAGGGCTTTTGCCAAAAACATCAATTTTCTTGCTACTCTGGTGGTGCCTGACATGCTGTACTTATCCAGCACCACTCCAATCTTAACTGTTAATGCAATCAGACTGCTGACCATGTGTGACGGGTAACAGAGTGTCCTGCCATCAGACTGTTGACTGTATGTGAGAGATAATACAGGGCCTTGCAATCAGAACGCTGACAGTATGTGTGGGTTTCTACAGTGCACTGTTACCAGACTGCTCTGTGTGAGGGTTAATGCGGCACACAGCTATCAGACTGTGCGAGGGATAATACAATGCACTGCTGTCAGACTGTTGACTGAGAGTGAGGGTTAATGCAGCACACTGCTATCAGACTGCTGTCTGTGTGTGAGGGTTAATGCAGCACACGGCTGTCAGACTGCTGACTGTGTGTGAGGGCTAATACAGCACACGGCTGTCAGACTGCTGACTGTGTGTGAGCGTTAATGCAGAACATGGCTTTCAGAATGCTGACTGTGAGGGTTAAAACAGCACGCTGCTATTAGACTGTTGTCTGTATGTGAAGTTTAATACAGCACACTGCTATCAGACTGATGATTGTGTGAGGGATAATACAGCACACTGCTAGCAGACTGCTGTCTGTTTGTGAGGGTTAATACAGCACACTGCTGACTGAGGGTTAATGCAGCACACTGCCATCGGATTGCAGTCTGTGTGAATGTTAATACAGCAGACTGCTATCAGACTGCTGTCTGTGTGTGAGGGTAAATACAGCACACTGCTATCAGACTGCTGTCTGTGTGAGATGGTTAATACAGCACACTGCTATCAGACTGCTGACTGTGTGTGAAGGTGAATACTGCATGCTGATATCAGACTGCTGACTGTGTGTGAGGGTTAATGCAGCACACGGCTATCAGACTGCTGTCTGTGTGTGAGGGTTAATACAGCACACTGCTATCAGACTGCTATCTGTGTGTGAGGGTAAATACAGCACACTGCTGTCAGACTGCTGTCTGTGTGTGAGGGTAAATACAGCACACTGCTATCAGACTGCTGTCTGTGTGTGAGGGTTAATACAGCACACTGCTATCAGACGGCTGTCTGTGTGAGAGGGTTAATACAGCACACTGCGATCAGACTGCTGACTGTGTGTGAGGGTTAATACAGCACACTGCTATCAGACGGCTGTCTGTGTGAGAGGGTTAATACAGCATACTGCTATCAGACTGCTTTCTGTGGGGGAGGGTTAACACTGCACACTGCTGTCAGACTGCTGACTGTGTGTGAGGGTTAATGCAGCACACTGCTATCAGATTGCTGACTGTGAGGAGTAAAACAGCACACTGCTATCAGACTACTGTCTGTGTGTGAGGGTTAATGCAGCACACTGCTGTCAGACTGCTGACTGTGTGTGAGGGTTAATACAGCACACTGCTTTCAGACTGCTGTCTGTGTGAGAGGGTTAAAGCAGCACACTGCTATCAGACTGCTGTCTGTGTGAGAGGGTTAAAGCAGCACACTGCTATCAGACTGCTGTCTGTGTGAGAGGGTTAAAGCAGCACACTGCTATCAGACTGCTGTCTGTGTGAGAGGGTTAAAGCAGCACACTGCTATCAGATTGCTGACTGTGTGTGAGGGTTAAAACAGCATACTGCTATCAGACTGCTGACTGTGTGTGAGGGTTAATACTGCACGCTGGTATCAGACTGCTTTCTGTGTGTGAGGGTTAATGCAGCACACTGTTATCAGACTGCTGTCTGTGAGGGTTAATACAGCACACTGCTATCAGACTGCTGTCTGTGTGTGAGGGTTAATACATGACACTGCTATCAGACTGCTGCCTGTTTGTGAGTGTCATTACAACACACTGCAATCAGACTGTTTACTATGACTGAGGGTTCTTACAGACCACTGCGATCAGACCGCTGACTGTGTGTGAGGGTTAAAACACCACGCTGCTATCAGACTGCAGTCTGTGCGGGTTAATACAGCATGATGCTATCAGACTGCAGTCTGTATGTGAGGGTTAATACAGCACACTGCTGTGAGACTGCTGACTGTGAGGGTTAAAACAGCACACTGCTATCAGACTGCCGACTGTGTGTGAGGGTTAATACAGCGCACTGCGATCAGACTGCTGTCTGTGTGTGAGGGTTAATACAGCACACTGCTATCAGACTGCTGACTCTGTGTGAGGGTTAATATAGCACACTGATGCGAGACTGCTGTCTCTGTGTGAGGGTTAATACAGCACACTGCTGTCAGACTGCTGACTGTGTGTGAGCATTAATACAGCTCACTGCTATGGGACTGCTGACTGTGTTTGCGGGTTAATACAGCACACTGCTATCAGACTGCTGACTGTGTGTGAGAGTTAATACAGCACACTGCTATCAGACTGCTGTTTGTGTGTGAGGGTTAATATAGCACACTGCTGTCAGACTGCTGTCTGTGTGTGAGGGTTAATACAGCACACTGCTATCAGACTGCTGACTGTGTGTGAGGATTAATACAGCACACTGCTGTCAGACTGCTGACTGTGTGTGAGGATTAATACAGCACACTGCTGTCAGACTGCTGACTGTGTGTGAGGGTTAATACAGAACACTGCTGTCAGACTGCTGTCTGTGTGTGAGGATTAATACAGCAGACTGCTGTCCGTGAGGGTTAATATTGCACACTTCTGTCTGACAGCTGACTGTGTGTGAGGGTTAATACAACACACTGCTGTCAGACTGCTGTCTGTGTGTGAGGATTAGTACAGCACACTGCTATGGGACTGCTGACTGTGTTTGCGGGTTAATACAGCACATTGCTATCAGACTGCTGTCTGTGTGTGATGGTTAATACAGCACACTGCTATCAGACTGCTGTCTGTGTCTGAGGGTTAATACACCACACTGCGATCAGACTGCTGACTGTGTGTGCGGGTTAATACATGACACTGCTATCAGACTGCTGACTGTGTGTGAGGGTTAATACAACGCACTGCGATCAGGCTGCAGTTTGTGTGTGAGGGTTAATACAACACACTGGTATCAGACAGGTGACTGTGTGTGATGGTTAACACAGCACACTGCTGTCAGACTGCTGTCTGTGTGTGAGGGATAATACAGCACACTACTATCAGACCGCTGTCTGTGTGTGAGGATTAATACAGCACACTGCTATCAGACTGCTGTCTGTGTGTGAGGGTTAATACAACACACTGCAATCAGACCGCTGTCTGTGTGTGAGGGTTAATACAGCACACTGCTATCAGACTGCTGACTGTGTGTGAGGGTTAATACAGCACACTGCGATCAGACTGCTGTCTGTGTGTGAGGGTTAATACAGCCCTCTGCTATCAGACTGCTGACTGTGTGTGAGGGTTAATACAGCACACTGCGATCAGACTGCTGTCTGTGTGTGAGGGTTAATACAGCATACTGCTATCAGACTGCTGACTGTGTGTGAGGGTTAATACAGCACACTGCTATCAGACTGCTGACTGTGTGTGAGGGTTAATACATGACACTGCTGTCAGACTGCTGTCTGTGTGTGAGGGTTAATACAGCACACTGCTATCAGACTGCTGACTCTGTGAGAGGGTAAATACAACACACTGCTATCCGGCTGCTGACTGTGTGTGAGGGTTAATGCAGCACACTGCTGTCAGCCTGCTGTCTGTGTGTGAGACTTAATACAACACACAGCAATCAGACTGCTGTCTGTGTGTGAGGGTTAATACAGCACACTGCTATCAGACTGCTGACTGTGTGTGAGGGTTAATACAGCCCTCTGCTATCAGACTGCTGACTGTGTGTGAGGGTTAATACAGCCCTCTGCTATCAGACTGCTGACTGTGTGTGAGGGTTAATACAGCACACTGCTATCAGACTGCTGACTGTGTCTGAGGGTTAATACAACGCACTGCGATCAGGCTGCTGTTTGTGTGTGAGGGTTAATACAGCACACTGGTATCAGACAGGTGACTGTGTGTGATGGTTAATACAGCACACTGCTGTCAGACTGCTGTCTGTGTGTGAGGGATAATACAGCACACTACTATCAGACCGCTGTCTGTGTGTGAGGATTAATACAGCACACTGCTATCAGACTGCTGTCTGTGTGTGAGGGGTAATACAACACACTGCAATCAGACCGCTGTCTGTGTGTGAGGGTTAATACAGCACACTGCTATCAGACTGCTGACTGTGTGTGAGGGTTAATACAGCACACTGCGATCAGACTGCTGTCTGTGTGTGAGGGTTAATACAGCCCTCTGCTATCAGACTGCTGACTGTGTGTGAGGGTTAATACAGCACACTGCGATCAGACTGCTATCTGTGTGTGAGGGTTAATACAGCATACTGCTATCAGACTGCTGACTGTGTGTGAGGGTTAATACAGCACACTGCAATCAGACTGCTGACTGTGTGTGAGGGTTAATGCAGCACACTGCTGTCAGACTGCTGTCTGTGTGTGAGGGTTAATACAGCACACTGCTATCAGACTGCTGACTCTGTGAGAGGGTTAATACAACACACTGCTATCAGGCTGCTGACTGTGTGTGAGGGTTAATGCAGCACACTGCTGTCAGCCTGCTGACTGTGTGTGAGGGTTAATACAGCCCTCTGCTATCAGACTGCTGACTGTGTGTGAGGGTTAATACAGCCCTCTGCTATCAGACTGCTGACTGTGTGTGAGGGTTAATACAGCCCTCTGCTATCAGACTGCTGACTGTCTGTGAGGGTTAATACAGCCCTCTGCTATCAGACTGCTGACTGTCTGTGAGGGTTAATACATGACACTGCTATCAGACTGCTGACTGTGTGTGAGGGTTAATACAGCACACTGCTATCAGACTGCTGACTGTGTCTGAGGGTTAATACAACGCACTGCGATCAGGCTGCTGTTTGTGTGTGAGGGTTAATACAGCACACTGCTATCAGACAGGTGACTGTGTGTGAGGGTTAATACAGCACACTGCTGTCAGACTGCTGTCTGTGTGTGAGGGATAATACAGCCCACTACTATCAGACTGCTGACTGTGTGTGAGGATTAATACAGCACACTGCTATCAGACTGCTGTCTGTGTGTGCGCGTTAATACAGCACACTGCTATCAGACTGCTGTCTGTGTGTGAGGATTAATACAGCACACAGCTATCAGACTGCTGTCTGTGTGTGAGGGTTAATACAACACACTGCAATCAGACCGCTGTCTGTGTGTGAGGGTTAATACAGCACACTGCTATCAGACTGCTGACTGTGTGTGAGGGTTAATACAGCACACTGCGATCAGACTGCTTTCTGTGTGTGAGGGTTAATACAGCACACTGCTATCAGACTGCTGACTGTGTGTGCGGGTTAATACAGCACACTGCGATCAGACTGCTGTCTGTGTGTGAGGGTTAATACAGCATACTGCTATCAGACTGCTGACTGTGTGTGAGGGTTAATACAGCACACTGCTATCAGACTGCTGTCTGTGTGTGAGGGTTAATGCAGCACACTGCTGTCAGACTGCTGTCTGTGTGTGAGGGTTAATACAGCACATCGCTATCAGACTGCTGACTCTGTGAGAGTGTTAATACAGCACACTGCTATCAGACTGCTGTCTGTGTGTGAGGGTTAATACAGCACACTGCTATCTGACTGCTGTCTCTGTGAGAGGGTTAATACAACACACTGCAATCAGACTGCTGTCTGTGTGTGAGGGTTAGTACAGCACACTGCTATCAGACTGCTGACTGTGTGTGAGGGTTAATGCAGCACACTGCTATCAGACTGCTGACTGTGTGTGAGGGTTAATACAGCCCTGTGCTATCAGACTGCTGACTGTCTGTGAGGGTTAATACAGCCCTCTGCTATCAGACTGCTGACTGTCTGTGAGGGTTAATACAGCCCTCTGCTATCAGACTGCTGACTGTCTGTGAGGGTTAATACAGCACACTGCTATCAGACTGCTGACTGTCTGTGAGGATTAATACATCACACTGCTATCAGATTGCTGTCTGTGTGCGAGGGTTAATACAGCATACTGCTATCAGACTGCTGTCTGTGTGTGAGGGTTAATACAGCACACTGCTATCAGACTGCTGTCTGTGTGTGAGGGTTAATACAGCACACTGCTATCAGACTGCTGACTCTGTGTGAGGGTTAATACAGCACACTACTATCAGACTGCTGACTGTGAGTGAGAGTTAACGCAGCACACTGCTATCCGACTGCTGACTGTGTGTGAGGGTTAATACAGCACACTGCTATCAGACTGCTGTCTGTGTGTGAGGGTTAAGACATGACACTGCTATCAGACTGATGACTGTCTGTGAGGTTAAATACAGCACACTGCGATCAGACAGGTGACTGTGTGTGATGGTTAATACGGCACACTGCTATCAGACTGCTGACTGTGTCTGAGGGTTAATACAGCACACTACTATCAGACTGCTGTCTGTGTGTGAGGGTTAATACAGCACACTGCTATCAGACTGCTGACTGTGTGTGAGGGTTAATACAGCACACTGCTATCAGACTGCTGACTGTGTGTGAGAGTTAATACAGCACACTACTATCAGACTGCTGACTGTGTGTGAGGGTTAATAAAGCACACTGCTATCAGACTGCTGACTGTGTGTGAGAGTTAATACAGCATACTACTATCAGACTGCTGACTGTGTGTAAGGGTTAATACAGCAAACTGCTATCAGACTGCTGACTACGTGTGAGGGTTAATACAGCACGCTGCTATCAGACTGCTGTCTGTGTGTGAGGGTTAATACAGCACACTGCTATCAGACCGCTGACGGCGTGTGAGGGTTAATACAGCACACTGCTATCAGACCGCTGTCTGTGTGTGAGAGTTAATACAGCACACTGCTATCGGACTGTTGTCTGTGTGTGAGGGTTAATACGGCACACTGCTATCAGTCTGCAGTCTGTGTGTGAGGGTTAATGCAGAACATGGCTTTCAGAATGCTGACTGTGAGGGTTAAAACAGCACGCTGCTATCAGACTGTTGTCTGTATGTGAGGGTTAATACAGCACACTGCTATCAGACTGCTGATTGTGTGAGGGATAATACAGCACACTGCTATCAGACTGCTGTCTGTATGTGAGGGTTAATACAGCACACTGCTGACTGAGGGTTAATGCAGCACACTGCCATCGGATTGCAGACTGTGTGAATGTTAATACAGCAGACTGCTATCAGACTGCTGTCTGTGTGTGAGGGTAAATACAGCACACTGCTATCACACTGCTGTCTGTGTGAGATGGTTAATACAGCACACTGCTATCAGACCGCTGTCTGTGTGTGAGAGTTAATACAGCACACTGCTATCGGACTGTTGTCTGTGTGTGAGGGTTAATACGGCACACTGCTATCAGTCTGCAGTCTGTGTGTGAGGGTTAATGCAGAACATGGCTTTCAGAATGCTGACTGTGAGGGTTAAAACAGCACGCTGCTATCAGACTGTTGTCTGTATGTGAGGGTTAATACAGCACACTGCTATCAGACTGCTGATTGTGTGAGGGATAATACAGCACACTGCTATCAGACTGCTGTCAGTATGTGAAGGTTAATACATCACACTGCTGACTGAGGGTTAATGCAGCACACTGCCATCGGATTGCAGACTGTGTGAATGTTAACATAGCAGACTGCTATCAGACTGCTGTCTGTGTGTGAGGGTAAATACAGCACACTGCTATCAGACTGCTGTCTGTGTGAGATGGTTAATACAGCACACTGCTATCAGACTGCTGACTGTGTGTGAGGGTGAATACTGCATGCTGATATCAGACTGCTGACTGTGTGTGAGGGTTAATGCAGCACACGGCTATCAGACTGCTGTCTGTGTGTGAGGGTTAATACAGCACACTGCTATCAGACTGCTGACTGTGTGTGAGGGTTAATACAGCACACTGCAATCAGACTGCTGTCTGTGTGTGAGGGTTAATACAGCATACTGCTATCAGACTGTTGTCTGTGTGTGAGGGTTAATACAGCACACTGCTATCAGACTGCTGACTGTGTGTGAGGGTTAATACAGCACACTGCAATCAGACTGCTGTCTGTGTGTGAGGGTTAATACAGCATACTGCTATCAGACTGTTGTCTGTGTGTGAGGGTTAATACAGCACACTGCTATCAGACTGCTGACTGTGTGTGAGGGTTAATACAGCACACTGCTATCAGACTGCTGTCTGTGTGTGAGGGTAAATACAGCACACTGCTATCAGACTGCTGTCTGTGTGTGAGGGTTAATACAGCACACTGCTATCAGACTGCTGTCTGTGTGTGAGGGTAAATACAGCACACTACTATCAGACTGCTGTCTGTGTGTTAGGGTTAATACAGCACACTGCGATCAGACAGGTGACTGTCCGTGAGGCTAAATACAGCACACTGCTATAACACTGTTGTCTGTATGTGAGGGTTAATACAGCACACTGCTATCAGACTGCTGTTCGTGAGGGTTAATACAGCACACTGCTATCAGACTGCTGTTCGTGAGGGTTAATACAGCACACTGCTATCAGCCTGATGTCTGTGGGTGAAGGTTAATCCAGCATATTGCTGTCAGACTGCTGACTGAGTGTGAGGGTTAATACAGCACACTGCTATCAGACGGCGGTCTGTGTGAGAGGGTTAATACAGCATACTGCTATCAGACTGCTTTCTGTGGGGGAGGGTTAACACTGCACACTGCTGTCAGACTGCTGACTGTGTGTGAGGGTTAATGCAGCACACTGCTATCAGACTGCTGTCTGTGTGTGAGGGTTAATACAGCACACTGCTATCAGACTGCTGACTGTGAGGAGTAAAACAGCACACTGCTATCAGACTGCTGTCTGTGTGTGAGGGTTAATGCAGCACACTGCTATCATACTGCTGTCTGTGTGTGAGGGTTAAAACAGCACACTGCTATCAGACTGCTGACTGTGTGTGAGGGTTAATACAGCGCACTGCTATCATGCTGCTGTCTGTGTGTGAGGGTTAATACAGCACACTGCTATCAGACTGCTGTCTGTGTGTGAGGGTTAATACAGCACACTGCTATCAGACTGCTGACTGTGTGTGAGGGTTAATACAGCACACTGCTATCAGACTGCTGACTGTGTGTGAGGGTTAATACAGCACACTGCTATCAGACTGCTGTCTGTGTGTGAGGGTTAATACAGCACACTGCTATCAGACTGCTGTCTGTGTGTGAGGGTGAATACAGCACACTGCTGCCAGACTGCTGTCTGTGTGTGAGGGTTAATACAGCACACTGCGATCAGACTGCTGTCTGTGTGTGAGGGTTAATACAGCACACTGCTATCAGACTGCTGTCTGTGTGTGAGGGTTAATACAGCACACTGCTATCAGACTGCTGTCTGTGTGTTAGGCTTAATACAGCACACTGCTATCAGACTGTTGTCTATGTGTGTGGGTTAATACAGCACACTGCTATCAGACTGTTGTCTGTGTGTGAGGATTAATAGAGCACACTGATATCAGACTGCTGACTGTCTGGGAGGGTTAATACAACACACTGCTCATCAGACAGCTCTCTGTGTGTGAGGGCTAAGACAGCACACTGCTCTCAGACTGCTGTCTGTGTGTGAGGGTTAATACAGCACACTGATATCAGACTGCTGCCTGTGTGTGAGGGTTAATACAGCCCACTGCTATCAGACTGCCGAGTGTCTGTGAGGGTTAATACAACACACTGCTATCAGACAGCTGACTGTGTGTGAGGGTTAAAACAGCACACTGATATCAGACTGCTGTCTGTTTGTGAGGGCTAATACAGCACAATGCTATCAGACTACTGACTGTGTGTGAGGGTGAATACAGCACACTGCTATCAGAATGCTGACTGTGTGTTAGGGTTAATACAGCATACTGCTATCACACTATGCTGTCTGTGAGGGTTAATACAGCACACTGCTATCAGACTGCTGTCTGTGTGTGAGGGTTAATACAGCACACTGCTATCAGACTGCTGTCTGTGTGTGAGGGTTAATACAGCACACTGCTATCAGACTGCTGTCTGTGTGTGAGGGTTAATACAGCACACTGCTATCAGACTGCTGTCTGTGTGTGAGGGTTAATACAGCACACTGCTATCAGACTGCTGTCTGTGTGTGAGGGTTAATACAGCACAGTGCTATCAGATTGCTGACTGTGTGTGAGAGTTAATACAGCACACTGCTATCAGACTGCTGTCTGTGTGTTAGGGTTAATACTGCACACTGCTATCAGACTGCTGTCTGTGTGTGAGGGTGAAGACAGCACACTGCTATGAGACTGCTGACTGTGTGTGAGGGTTAATACAGCACACTGCTATCAGACTGCTGACTGTGTGTGAGGGTTAATACAGCACACTGCTGCCAGACTGCTGTCTGTGTGTGAGGGTTAATACAGCACACTGCTATCAGACTGCTGTCTGTGTGTGAGGGTTAAAACAGCACACTGATATCAGACTGCTGACTGTGTGTGAGGGTTAATACAGCACACTGCTATCAGACTGCTGTCTGTGTTTGAGGGTTAATACAGCACTCTGATATCAGACATCTCACTGTTTGAGACGGTTAATACAGCACACTGCTATCAGACTGTTGTCTATGTGTGTGGGTTAATACAGCACACTGCTATCAGACTGTTGTCTGTGTGTGAGGATTAATAGAGCACACTGATATCAGACTGCTGACTATCTGGGAGGGTTAATACAACACACTGCTCATCAGACAGCTCTCTGTGTGTGAGGGCTAAGACAGCACACTGCTCTCAGACTGCTGTCTGTGTGTTAGGGTTAATACAGCACACCGCTATCAGACTGCTGACTGTGTGTGAGAGTTAATACAGCACACTGCTATCAGACTGCTGTCTGTGTGTGAGAGTAAATACAGAACACTGCTATCAGACTGCTGACTGTGTGTGAGAGTTAATACATCACACTGATATCAGTCTGCTGACTGTGTGTGAGGGTTAATACAGCACACTGATATCAGACTGCTGTCTGTGTGTGAGGGTTAATACAGCACACTGCTATCAGACTGCTGACTGTGTGTGAGGGTTAATACAGCACACTGCTGTCAGACTGCTGACTGTGTGTGAGAGTTAATACAGCACACTGCTATCAGACTGCTGTCTGTGTTTTAGTGTTAATACTGCACACTGCTATCAGACTGCTGTCTGTGTGTGAGGGTTAATACATGACACTGCTATCACACTACTGACTGTGTGTGAGGGTTAATACAGCACACTGCTATGAGACTGCTGTTTGTGTGTGTGAGTCAAGACCGCATTCTGCTATCAGACTGCTGACAGTGAGTATTAATACAGCACACTGATCTCAGTCTCCTGTCAGTGTGTCAGAGTAAATTCAGCACACTGCTGTCAGACTGCTGTCTGTGTGTGAGGGTTAATACAGCACACTGCTATCAGACGACTGACTGTGTGTGTTAATACAGTACGCTGCTATCAGACTGCTGTCTGTGTGTGAGGATTAATACAGTCCACTGCTATCAGACTGCTGACTATGTGTGAGGGTTAATACAGCACACTGCTATCAGTCTGCTGTCTGTGTGTGAGGATTAATACAGTACACTGCTATCAGACTGCTTACTGTGTGAGAAGATTATTAGAGCACACTGCTATCAGACTGCTGACTGTGGGTGTGAGTTAATACAGCACACTGCTATCAGACTGCTGCCTCTGTGTGAGGATTATTAGAGCACACTGCTATCAGACTGCTGTCTGTGTGTGAGGGTTAAAACAGCACACTGCTATCAGATTGCTGACTGTGTGTGAGGGTTAATACAGCACACTGCTATCAGACTGCTGACTGTGTGTGAGGGTTAATACAGCACACTGCTATCAGACTGCTGTCTGTGTGTGAGGGTTAATACAGCACACTGCTATCAGACTGCTGACTGTGTGTGAGGGTTAATACAGCACACTGCTATCAGACTGCTGACTGTGTGTGACGGTTAATACAACACACTGCTATCAGACTGCTGTCTGTGTGTGAGGGTTAATACAGCACACTGATATCAGACTGCTGACTGTGTGTGAGGGTTAATACAGCACCCTGCTATCAGACTGCTGTCTGTGTGTGAGGGTTAATGCAGCACACTGCTATCAGACTGCTGACTGTGTGTGAGGGTTAATACAGCACACTGCTATCAGACTGCTGTCTGTGTGTGAGGGTTAATACAGCACGCTGCTATCAGACTGCTGACTGTGTGTGAGGGTTAATACAGCACACTGCTATCAGACTGCTGACTGTGTGTGAGGGTTAATACAGCACACTGCTGTCTGTGTGTGAGGGTTAATACAGCACACTGCTATCAGACTGCTGACTGTGTGTGAGGGTTAATACAGCACACTGCTGTCAGACTGCTGACTGTGTGTGAGAGTTAATACAGCACACTGCTATCAGACTGCTGTCTGTGTTTTAGTGTTAATACTGCACACTGCTATCAGACTGCTGTCTGTGTGTGAGGGTTAATACATGACAGTGCTATCACACTACTGACTGTGTGTGAGGGTTAATACAGCACACTGCTATCAGACTGCTGTTTGTGTGTGTGAGTCAATACCGCATTCTGCTAGCAGACTGCTGACAGTGAGTATTAATACAGCACACTGATCTCAGTCTCCTGTCAGTGTGTCAGAGTAAATTCAGCACACTGCTGTCAGACTGCTGTATGTGTGTGAGGGTTAATACAGCACACTGCTATCAGACGACTGACTGTGTGTGTTAATACAGTACACTGCTATCAGACTGCTGTCTGTGTGTGAGGATTAATACAGTCCACTGCTATCAGACTGCTGACTATGTGTGAGGGTTAATACAGCACACTGCTATCAGTCTGCTGTCTGTGTGTGAGGATTAATACAGTACACTGCTATCAGACTGCTTACTGTGTGAGAAGATTATTAGAGCACACTGCTATCAGACTGCTGACTGTGTGTGTGAGTTAATACAGCACACTGCTATCAGACTGCTGCCTCTGTGTGAGGATTATTAGAGCACACTGCTATCAGACTGCTGTCTGTGTGCGAGGGTTAATACAGCACACTGCTATCAGATTGCTGACTGTGTGTGAGGGTTAATACAGCACACTGCTATCAGACTGCTGACTGTGTGTGAGGGTTAATACAGCACACTGCTATCAGACTGCTGTCTGTGTGTGAGGGTTAATACAGCACACTGCTATCAGACTGCTGACTGTGTGTGAGGGTTAATACAGCACACTGCTATCAGACTGCTGACTGTGTGTGACGGTTAATACAACACACTGCTATCAGACTGTTGTCTGTGTGTGAGGGTTAATACAGCACACTGATATCAGACTGCTGACTGTGTGTGAGGGTTAATACAGCACCCTGCTATCAGACTGCTGTCTGTGTGTGAGGGTTAATGCAGCACACTGCTATCAGACTGCTGACTGTGTGTGAGGGTTAATACAGCACACTGCTATCAGACTGCTGTCTGTGTGTGAGGGTTAATACAGCACGCTGCTATCAGACTGCTGACTGTGTGTGAGGGTTAATACAGCACACTGCTATCAGACTGCTGACTGTGTGTGAGGGTTAATACAGCACACTGCTGTCTGTGTGTGAGGGTTAATACAGCACACTGCTATCAGACTGCTGACTGTGTGTGAGAGTTAATACAGCACACTGCTATCAGACTGCTGTCTGTGTGTGAGGGTTAATACAGCACAGTGCTATCAGATTGCTGACTGTGTGTGAGAGTTAAGACAGCACACTGCTATCAGACTGCTGTCTGTGTGTTAGGGTTAATACAGCACACTGCTATCAGACTGCTGACTGTGTGTTCGGGTTAATACAGCACACTGCTATCACACGATGCTGTCTGTGAGGGTTAATACAGCACACTGCTGTCTGTGTGTGAGGGTTAATACAGCACACTGCTATCAGACTGCTGACTGTGTGTGAGAGTTAATACAGCACACTGCTATCAGACTGCTGTCTGTGTGTTAGGGTTAATACAGCACACTGCTATCAGACTGCTGACTGTGTGTGAGAGTTAATACAGCACACTGCTATCAGACTGCTGTCTGTGTGTGAGAGTAAATACAGAACACTGCTTTCAGACTGCTGACTGTGTGTGAGAGTTAATACATCACACTGATATCAGTCTGCTGACTGTGTGTGAGGGTTAATACAGCACACTGATATCAGACTGCTGTCTGTGTGTGAGGGTTAATACAGCACACTGCTATCAGACTGCTGACTGTGTGTGAGGGTTAATACAGCACACTGCTGTCAGACTGCTGACTGTGTGTTAGAGTTAATACAGCACACTGCTATCAGACTGCTGTCTGTGTTTTAGTGTTAATACTGCACACTGCTATCAGACTGCTGTCTGTGTGTGAGGGTTAATACATGACACTGCTATCACACTACTGACTGTGTGTGAGGGTTAATACAGCACACTGCTATCAGACTGCTGTTTGTGTGTGTGAGTCAATACCGCATTCTGCTATCAGACTGCTGACAGTGAGTATTAATACAGCACACTGATCTCAGTCTCCTGTCAGTGTGTCAGAGAAAATTCAGCACACTGCTGTCAGACTGCTGTATGTGTGTGATGGTTAATACAGCACACTGCTATCAGACTGCTGTCTGTGTGTGAGGATTAATACAGTACACTGCTATCAGACTGCTGACTATGTGTGAGGGTTAATACAGCACACTGCTATCAGTCTGCTGTCTGTGTGTGAGGGTTAATACAGCACACTGCTATCAGACTGCTGTCTGTGTGTGAGGATTAATACAGTACACTGCTATCAGACTGCTTACTGTGTGTGTGAGTTAATACAGCACACTGCTATCAGACTGCTGCCTCTGTGTGAGGATTATTAGAGCACACTGCTATCAGACTGCTGTCTGTGTGTGAGGGTTAAAACAGCACACTGCTATCAGATTGCTGACTGTGTGTGAGGGTTAATACAGCACACTGCTATCAGACTGCTGACTGTGTGTGAGGGTTAATACAGCACACTGCTATCAGACTGCTGACTGTGTGTGACGGTTAATACAGCACACTGCTATCAGACTGCTGACTGTGTGTGAGGGTTAATACAGCACACTGATATCAGACTGCTGTCTGTGTGTGAGGGTTAATGCAGCACACTGCTATCAGACTGCTGACTGTGTGTGAGGATTAATACAGCACACTGCTATCAGACTGCTGACTGTGTGTGAGGGTTAATACAGCACACTGCTATCAGACTGCTGTCTGTGTGTGAGGGTTAATACAGCACACTGCTATCAGACTGCTGACTGTGTGTGGGGGTTAATACAGCACACTGCTATGAGACTGCTGACTGTGTGTGAGAGTTAATACAGCACACTGCTATCAGACTGCTGACTGTGTGTGAGGGTTAATACAGCACACTGCTATCAGACTGCTGACTGTGTGTAAGGGTTAATACAGCACACTGCTATCAGACTGCTGACTGTGTGTGTGAGTTAATACAGCACACTGCTATCAGACTGCTGACTGTGTGTGCGGATTAATACAGCACACTGCTATGAGACTGCTGACTGTGTGTGAGAGTTAATACAGCACACTGCTATCAGACTGCTGACTGTGTGTGGGGGTTAATACAGCACACTGCTATGAGACTGCTGACTGTGTGTGAGAGTTAATACAGCACACTGCTATCAGACTGCTGACTGTGTGTGAGGGTTAATACAGCACACTGCTATCAGACTGCTGACTGTGTGTGCGGATCAATACAGCACACTGCTATCAGACTGCTGACTCTGTGTGAGGATTATTAGAGCACACTGCTATCAGACTGCTGTCTGTGTGTGAGGGTTAAAACAGCACACTGCTATGAGACTGCTGTCTGTGTGTGAGGGTTGATACAGCACACTGCTATCAGACTGCTGTCTGTGTGTGAGGGTTAATACAGCACACTGCTATCAGACTGCTGACTGTGTGTGAGGGTTAATACAGCACACTGCTATCAGACTGCTGACTGTGTATGAGGGTTAATACAGCACACTGCTATCAGACTGCTGACTGTGTATGAGGGTTAATACAGCACACTGCTATCAGACCGCTGACTGTGTGTGAGGGTTAATACAGCACATTGCTATCAGACTGCTGTCTGTGTGTGAGGGTTAATACAGCACACTGCTATCAGACTGCTGACTGTGTGTGAGGGTTAATACAGCACACTGATATCAGACTGCTGACTGTGTGTGAGAGTTAATACAGCAGCCTGCTATCAGACTGCTGTCTGTGTGTGAGGGTTATTGCAGCACACTGCTATCAGACTGCTGACTGTGTATGAGGGTTAATACAGCACACTGCTATCAGACTGCTGACTGTGTGTGAGGGTTAATACAGCACATTGCTATCAGACTGCTGTCTGTGTGTGAGGGTTAATACAGCACACTGCTATCAGACTGCTGTCTGTGTGTGAGGGTTAATACAGCACACTGATATCAGACTGCTGTCTGTGTATGAGGGTTAATACAGCACACTGCTATCAGACTGCTGACTGTGTGTGATGGTTAATACAGCACATTGCAATCAGACTGCTGTCTGTGTGTGAGGGTTATTGCAGCACACTGCTATCAGACTGCTGACTGTGTGTGAGGGTTAATACAGCACACTGCTATCAGACTGCTCTCTGTGTGTGAGGGTTCATATAGCACGCTGCTATCAGACTGCTGACTGTGTGTGAGGGTTAATACAGCACACTGCTGCCAGACTGCTGTCTGTGTGTGAGGGTTAATACAGCACACTGCTATCAGACTGCTGACTGTGTGTGAGGGTTAATATAGCACACTGCTATCAGACTGCTGACTCTGTGTGTGAGGGTTAATACAGCACACTGCTATCAGACTGTTGTCTGTATGTGAGGGTTAATAACGCACACTTCTATCAGACTGTTGTCTGTGTGTGAGGGTTAATACAGCACACTGCTATCAGACTGTTGTCTGTGTGTGAGGGTTAATATAGCACACTGCTATCAGTCTACTGACCGCGTGAGGGCTAATACAGCACACTGCTATCAGACTGTTGACTGTGTGTGAGGGTTAATACAACACACTGCTATCAGACTGCTGACTGTGTGTGAGGGTTAATACAGCATACTGCTATCAGACTGCTGACTGTGTGTGAGGGTTAATACAACACACTGCTATCAGACTGCTGTCTGTGTGTGAGGGTTAATACAGCACACTGCTATCAGACTGTTGACTGTGTGTGAGGGTTAATACAACACACTGCTATCAGACTGCTGACTGTGTGTGAGGGTTAATACAACACACTGCTATCAGACTGCTGTCTGTGTGTGAGGGTTAATACAGCCCTCTGCTATCAGACTGTTGACTGTGTGTGAGGGTTAATACAACACACTGCTATCAGACTGCTGACTGTGTGTGAGGGTTAATACAACACACTGCTATCAGACTGCTGACTGTGTGTGAGGGTTAATACAACACACTGCTATCAGACTGCTGACTGTGTGTGAGGGTTAATACAACACACTGCTATCAGACTGCAGTCTGTGTGTGAGGGTTAATACAGCACACTGCTATCAGACTGCTGTCTGTGTATGAGGGTTAATACAGCACACTGGTATCAGACTGCTGTCTGTGTGTGAGGGTTAATACAGCACACTGCTATCAGACTGCTGTCTGTGTGTGAGGGTTAATACAGCACACTGCTACCATACTGCTGACTCTGTGTAAGGATTATTAGAGCACACTGCTATCAGACTGCTGACTGTGTGTGAGGGTTAATACAGCACACTGCTATCAGACTGCTGTCTGTGTTTGAGGGTTAATACAGCACACTGCTATCAGACTGCTGTCTGTGTGTGAGGGTTAACACAGCCCACTGCTATCAGACTGCTCTCTGTGTGTGAGGGCTAAGACAGCACACTGCTGTCAGACTGCTGACCATGTGTGTGAGGGTTAATACATCACACTGCTCTCAGACTGCTGTCTGGGTGTGAGGGTTAATACAGCATACTGCTACCAGGCTGCCGAGTGTCTGTGAGGGTTAATACAGCACACTGCTATCAGACTGCTGTCTGTGTGTGAGGGTTAATACAACACACTGCTATCAGACTGCTGTCTGTGTGTGAGGGTTAATACAGCACACTGCGATCAGACTGCTGTCTGTGTGTGAGGGTTAATACAGCACACTGCTATCAGACTGCTGTCTGTGTGTGAGGGTTAATACAGCACACTGCTATCAGACAGCTGACTGTGTGTGAGGGTTAATACAGCACACTGATATCAGACTGCTGTCAGTTTGTGAGGGCTAATACAGCACACTGCTGTCAGACTGCTGTATGTGTGTGAGGGTTAATACATCACACTGCTATCAGACTACTGACTGTGTGTGAGGGTTAATACAGCACACTGCTATCAGACTGCTGTCTGCGTGTGAGGGTTAAAACAGCACACTGCTATCAGACTGCTGACTGTGTGTGAGGGTTAATACAGCACACTGCTATCAGAGTGCTGTCTGTGTTTGAGGGTTAATACAGCACACTGATATCAGACTGCACACTGTGTGAGAGGGTTAATACAACACACTGCTATCAGACAGCTCTCTGTGTGTGAGGGTTAATACAGCACACTGCTATCAGACTGCCGACTGTGTTTGCGGGTAGAATACAACACATTGCTATCTGATTGCTGTCAGTGTGTGAGGTTTAATATAGCACACTGCGATCAGACTGCTGTCTGTGTGTGAGGATTAATACAGCACACTGATATCAGACTGCTGTCTGTGTGTGAGGGTTAATATAGCACACTGCTATCAGATTGCTGACTGTGGGGGAGGGATAATACAGCACACTGCTATCAGACTGCTCTCTGTGTGTGAGGGTTAAAACAGCACACTGATATCAGACTGCTGACTCTGTGTGAGGGTTAATACAGCACAATGCTATCAGACTGCTGTCTGTGTATGAGGGTTAATACAGCACACTGCTATCAGACTGATGACTGTGTGAGAGGGTTCATACAGCACACTGCTATCAGACTGCTGACTGTGTGTGAGGGTTAATACAGCACAATGCTATCAGACTGCTGTCTGTGTATGAGGGTTAATACAGCACACTGCTATCAGACTGCTGACTGTGTGTGAGGGTTAATACAGCACACTGCTATCAGACTGCTCTCTGTGTGTGAGGGTTAAAACAGCACACTGATATCAGACTGCTGACTCTGTGTGAGGGTTAATACAGCACACTGCTATCAGACTGCTGTCTGTGTTTGAGGGTTAATACAGCACACTGATATCAGACTGCTCACTGTGTGAGACGGTTAATACAGCACACTGCTATCAGACTGTTGTCTGTGTGTGAGGATTAATAGAGCACACTGATATCAGACTGCTGACTGTCTGGGAGGGTTAATACAACACACTGCTCATCAGACAGCTCTCTGTGTGTGAGGGCTAAGACAGCACACTGCTGTCAGACTGCTGACCATGTGTGTGAGGGTTAATACATCACACTGCTCTCAGACTGCTGTCTGTGTGTGAGGGTTAATACAGCACACTGATATCAGACTGCTGTCTGTGTGTGAGGGTTAATACAGCACACTGCTATCAGACTGCCGAGTGTCTGTGAGGGTTAATACAACACACTGCTATCAGACAGCTGACTGTGTGTGAGGGTTAATACAGCACACTGATATCAGACTGCTGTCTGTTTGTGAGGGCTAATACAGCACACTGCTATCAGACTACTGACTGCGTGTGAGGGTTAATACAGCACACTGCTATCAGAATGCTGACTGTGTGTTAGGGTTAATACAGCATACTGCTATCACACTATGCTGTCTGTGAGGGTTAATACAGCACACTGCTATCAGACTGCTGTCTGTGTGTGAGGGTTAATACAGCACACTGCTATCAGACTGCTGTCTGTGTGTGAGGGTTAATACAGCACACTGCTATCAGACTGCTGTCTGTGTGTGAGGGTTAATACAGCACACTGCTATCAGACTGCTGTCTGTGTGTGAGGGTTAATACAGCACACTACTATCAGACTGCTGTCTGTGTGTGAGGGTTAATACAGCACAGTGCTATCAGATTGCTGACTGTGTGTGAGAGTTAATACAGCACACTGCTATCAGACTGCTGTCTGTGTGTGAGGGTTAATACTGCACACTTCTATCAGACTGCTGTCTGTGTGTGAGGGTGAAGACAGCACACTGCTATGAGACTGCTGACTGTGTGTGAGGGTTAATACAGCACACTGCTATCAGACTGCTGACTGTGTGTGAGGGTTAATACAGCACACTGCTGCCAGACTGCTGTCTGTGTGTGAGGGTTAATACAGCACCCTGCTATCAGACGGCTGTCTGTGTGTGAGGGTTAAAACAGCACACTGATATCAGACTGCTGACTGTGTGTGAGGGTTAATACAGCACACTGCTATCAGACTGCTGTCTGTGTTTGAGGGTTAATACAGCACTCTGATATCAGACATCTCACTGTTTGAGACGGTTAATACAGCACACTGCTATCAGACTGTTGTCTATGTGTGTGGGTTAATACAGCACACTGCTATCAGACTGTTGTCTGTGTGTGAGGATTAATAGAGCACACTGATATCAGACTGCTGACTGTCTGGGAGGGTTAATACAACACACTGCTCATCAGACAGCTCTCTGTGTGTGAGGGCTAAGACAGCACACTGCTCTCAGACTGCTGTCTGTGTGTGAGGGTTAATACAGCACACTGATATCAGACTGCTGCCTGTGTGTGAGGGTTAATACCGCCCACTGCTATCAGACTGCCGAGTGTCTGTGAGGGTTAATACAACACACTGCTATCAGACAGCTGACTGTGTGTGAGGGTTAAAACAGCACACTGATATCAGACTGCTGCCTGTGTGTGAGGGTTAATACAGCACACTGCGATCAGACTGCTGTCTGTGTGTGAGGGTTAATACAACACACTGCTATCAGACTGCTGTCTGTGTGTGAGGGTTAATACAGCCCTCTGCTATCAGACTGTTGACTGTGTGTGAGGGTTAATACAACACACTGCTATCAGACTGCTGACTGTGTGTGAGGGTTAATACAACACACTGCTATCAGACTGCTGACTGTGTGTGAGGGTTAATACAACACACTGCTATCAGACTGCTGACTGTGTGTGAGGGTTAATACAACACACTGCTATCAGACTGCTGTCTGTGTGTGAGGGTTAATACAGCACACTGCTATCAGACTGCTGTCTGTGTATGAGGGTTAATACAGCACACTGGTATCAGACTGCTGTCTGTGTGTGAGGGTTAATACAGCACACTGCTATCAGACTGCTGTCTGTGTGTGAGGGTTAATACAGCACACTGCTACCATACTGCTGACTCTGTGTAAGGATTATTAGAGCACACTGCTATCAGACTGCTGACTGTGTGTGAGGGTTAATACAGCACACTGCTATCAGACTGCTGTCTGTGTTTGAGGGTTAATACAGCACACTGCTATCAGACTGCTGTCTGTGTGTGAGGGTTAACACAGCCCACTGCTATCAGACTGCTCTCTGTGTGTGAGGGCTAAGACAGCACACTGCTGTCAGACTGCTGACCATGTGTGTGAGGGTTAATACATCACACTGCTCTCAGACTGCTGTCTGGGTGTGAGGGTTAATACAGCATACTGCTACCAGGCTGCCGAGTGTCTGTGAGGGTTAATACAGCACACTGCTATCAGACTGCTGTCTGTGTGTGAGGGTTAATACAACACACTGCTATCAGACTGCTGTCTGTGTGTGAGGGTTAATACAGCACACTGCGATCAGACTGCTGTCTGTGTGTGAGGGTTAATACAGCACACTGCTATCAGACTGCTGTCTGTGTGTGAGGGTTAATACAGCACACTGCTATCAGACAGCTGACTGTGTGTGAGGGTTAATACAGCACACTGATATCAGACTGCTGTCAGTTTGTGAGGGCTAATACAGCACACTGCTGTCAGACTGCTGTATGTGTGTGAGGGTTAATACATCACACTGCTATCAGACTACTGACTGTGTGTGAGGGTTAATACAGCACACTGCTATCAGACTGCTGTCTGCGTGTGAGGGTTAAAACAGCACACTGCTATCAGACTGCTGACTGTGTGTGAGGGTTAATACAGCACACTGCTATCAGAGTGCTGTCTGTGTTTGAGGGTTAATACAGCACACTGATATCAGACTGCACACTGTGTGAGAGGGTTAATACAACACACTGCTATCAGACAGCTCTCTGTGTGTGAGGGTTAATACAGCACACTGCTATCAGACTGCCGACTGTGTTTGCGGGTAGAATACAACACATTGCTATCTGATTGCTGTCAGTGTGTGAGGTTTAATATAGCACACTGCGATCAGACTGCTGTCTGTGTGTGAGGATTAATACAGCACACTGATATCAGACTGCTGTCTGTGTGTGAGGGTTAATATAGCACACTGCTATCAGATTGCTGACTGTGGGGGAGGGATAATACAGCACACTGCTATCAGACTCCTCTCTGTGTGTGAGGGTTAAAACAGCACACTGATATCAGACTGCTGACTCTGTGTGAGGGTTAATACAGCACAATGCTATCAGACTGCTGTCTGTGTATGAGGGTTAATACAGCACACTGCTATCAGACTGATGACTGTGTGAGAGGGTTCATACAGCACACTGCTATCAGACTGCTGACTGTGTGTGAGGGTTAATACAGCACAATGCTATCAGACTGCTGTCTGTGTATGAGGGTTAATACAGCACACTGCTATCAGACTGCTGACTGTGTGTGAGGGTTAATACAGCACACTGCTATCAGACTGCTCTCTGTGTGTGAGGGTTAAAACAGCACACTGATATCAGACTGCTGACTCTGTGTGAGGGTTAATACAGCACACTGCTATCAGACTGCTGTCTGTGTTTGAGGGTTAATACAGCACACTGATATCAGACTGCTCACTGTGTGAGACGGTTAATACAGCACACTGCTATCAGACTGTTGTCTGTGTGTGAGGATTAATAGAGCACACTGATATCAGACTGCTGACTGTCTGGGAGGGTTAATACAACACACTGCTCATCAGACAGCTCTCTGTGTGTGAGGGCTAAGACAGCACACTGCTGTCAGACTGCTGACCATGTGTGTGAGGGTTAATACATCACACTGCTCTCAGACTGCTGTCTGTGTGTGAGGGTTAATACAGCACACTGATATCAGACTGCTGTCTGTGTGTGAGGGTTAATACAGCACACTGCTATCAGACTGCCGAGTGTCTGTGAGGGTTAATACAACACACTGCTATCAGACAGCTGACTGTGTGTGAGGGTTAATACAGCACACTGATATCAGACTGCTGTCTGTTTGTGAGGGCTAATACAGCACACTGCTATCAGACTACTGACTGCGTGTGAGGGTTAATACAGCACACTGCTATCAGAATGCTGACTGTGTGTTAGGGTTAATACAGCATACTGCTATCACACTATGCTGTCTGTGAGGGTTAATACAGCACACTGCTATCAGACTGCTGTCTGTGTGTGAGGGTTAATACAGCACACTGCTATCAGACTGCTGTCTGTGTGTGAGGGTTAATACAGCACACTGCTATCAGACTGCTGTCTGTGTGTGAGGGTTAATACAGCACACTGCTATCAGACTGCTGTCTGTGTGTGAGGGTTAATACAGCACACTGCTATCAGACTGCTGTCTGTGTGTGAGGGTTAATACAGCACAGTGCTATCAGATTGCTGACTGTGTGTGAGAGTTAATACAGCACACTGCTATCAGACTGCTGTCTGTGTGTGAGGGTTAATACTGCACACTTCTATCAGACTGCTGTCTGTGTGTGAGGGTGAAGACAGCACACTGCTATGAGACTGCTGACTGTGTGTGAGGGTTAATACAGCACACTGCTATCAGACTGCTGACTGTGTGTGAGGGTTAATACAGCACACTGCTGCCAGACTGCTGTCTGTGTGTGAGGGTTAATACAGCACCCTGCTATCAGACGGCTGTCTGTGTGTGAGGGTTAAAACAGCACACTGATATCAGACTGCTGACTGTGTGTGAGGGTTAATACAGCACACTGCTATCAGACTGCTGTCTGTGTTTGAGGGTTAATACAACACACTGCTCATCAGACAGCTCTCTGTGTGTGAGGGCTAAGACAGCACACTGCTCTCAGACTGCTGTCTGTGTGTGAGGGTTAATACAGCACACTGATATCAGACTGCTGCCTGTGTGTGAGGGTTAATACCGCCCACTGCTATCAGACTGCCGAGTGTCTGTGAGGGTTAATACAACACACTGCTATCAGACAGCTGACTGTGTGTGAGGGTTAAAACAGCACACTGATATCAGACTGCTGCCTGTGTGTGAGGGCTAATACAGCACACTGCTATCAGACTACTGACTGTGTGTGAGGGTTAATACAGCACACTGCTATCAGAATGCTGACTGTGTGTTCGGGTTAATACAGCATACTGCTATCACACTATGCTGTCTGTGAGGGTTTATACAGCACACTGCTATCAGACTGCTGTCTGTGTGTGAGGGTTAATACAGCACACTGCTATCAGACTGCTGTCTGTGTGTGAGGGTTAATACAGCACACTGCTATCAGACTGCTGTCTGTGTGTGAGGGTTAATACAGCACACTGCTATCAGACTGCTGTCTGTGTGTGAGGGTTAATACAGCACACTGCTATCAGACTGCTGTCTGTGTGTGAGGGTTAATACAGCACAGTGCTATCAGATTGCTGACTGTGTGTGAGAGTTAATACAGCACACTGCTATCAGACTGCTGTCTGTGTGTTAGGGTTAATACTGCACACTGCTATCAGACTGCTGTCTGTGTGTGAGGGTGAAGACAGCACACTGCTATGAGACTGCTGACTGTGTGTGAGGGTTAATACAGCACACTGCTATCAGACTGCTGACTGTGTGTGAGAGTTAATACAGCACAGTGCTATCAGACTGCTGTCTGTGTGTGAGAGTAAATACAGAACACTGCTATCAGACTGCTGTCTGTGTGTGAGGGTTAAAACAGCACACTGATATCAGACTGCTGACTGTGTGTGAGGGTTAATACAGCACACTGCTATCAGACTGCTGTCTGTGTTTGAGGGTTAATACAGCACACTGCTATCAGACCGCTGACTGTTTGAGACGGTTAATACAGCACACTGCTATCAGACTGTTGTCTGTGTGTGAGGATTAATAGAGCACACTGATATCAGACTGCTGACTGTCTGGGAGGGTTAATACAACACACTGCTCATCAGACAGCTCTCTGTGTGTGAGGGCTAAGACAGCACACTGCTCTCAGACTGCTGTCTGTGTGTGAGGGTTAATACAGCACACTGATATCAGACTGCTGACTGTGTGTGAGGGTTAATACAGCACACTGCTATCAGACTGCCGAGTGTCTGTGAGGGTTAATACAGCACACTGCTATCAGACTGCTGTCTGTGTGTGAGGGTTAATACAGCACACTGCGATCAGACAGCTGACTGTGTGTGAGGGTTAATACAGCACACTGATATCAGACTGCTGTCTGTTTGTGAGGGCTAATACAGCACACTGCTGTCAGACTGCTGTATGTGTGTGAGGGTTAATACATCAAACTGCTATCAGAATGCTGACTGTGTGTTCGGGTTAATACAGCACACTGCTATCACACGATGCTGTCTGTGAGGGTTAATACAGCACACTGCTGTCTGTGTGTGAGGGTTAATACAGCACACTGCTATCAGACTGCTGACTGTGTGTGAGAGTTAGTACAGCACACTGCTATCAGACTGCTGTCTGTGTGTTAGGGTTAATACAGCACACCGCTATCAGACTGCTGACTGTGTGTGAGAGTTAATACAGCACACTGCTATCAGACTGCTGTCTGTGTGTGAGAGTAAATACAGAACACTGCTATCAGACTGCTGACTGTGTGTGAGAGTTAATACATCACACTGATATCAGTCTGCTGACTGTGTGTGAGGGTTAATACAGCACACTGCTATCAGACTGCTGACTGTGTGTGAGGGTTAATACAGCACACTGCTGTCAGACTGCTGACTGTGTGTGAGAGTTAATACAGCACACTGCTATCAGACTGCTGTCTGTGTTTTAGTGTTAATACTGCACACAGCTATCAGACTGCTGTCTGTGTGTGAGGGTTAATACATGACACTGCTATCACACTACTGACTGTGTGTGAGGATTAATACAGCACACTGCTATCAGACTGCTGTTTGTGTGTGTGAGTCAATACCGCATTCTGCTATCAGACTGCTGACAGTGAGTATTAATACAGCACACTGATCTCAGTCTCCTGTCAGTGTGTCAGAGTAAATTCAGCACACTGCTGTCAGACTGCTGTATGTGTGTGAGGGTTAATACAGCACACTGCTATCAGACGACTGACTGTGTGTGTTAATACAGTACACTGCTATCAGACTGCTGTCTGTGTGTGAGGATTAATACAGTCCACTGCTATCAGACTGCTGACTATGTGTGAGGGTTAATACAGCACACTGCTATCAGTCTGCTGTCTGTGTGTGAGGATTAATACAGTACACTGCTATCAGACTGCTTACTGTGTGAGAAGATTATTAGACCACACTGCTATCAGACTGCTGACTGTGTGTGTGAGTTAATACAGCACACTGCTATCAGACTGCTGCCTCTGTGTGAGGATTATTAGAGCACACTGCTATCAGACTGCTGTCTGTGTGTGAGGGTTAAAACAGCACACTGCTATCAGATTGCTGACTGTGTGTGAGGGTTAATACAGCACACTGCTATAAGACTGCTGACTGTGTGTGAGGGTTAATACAGCACACTGCTATCAGACTGCTGTCTGTGTGTGACGGTTAATACAGCACACTGCTATCAGACTGCTGACTGTGTGTGAGGGTTAATACAGCACACTGCTATCAGACTGCTGACTGTGTGTGACGGTTAATACAACACACTGCTGTCAGACTGCTGTCTGTGTGTGAGGGTTAATACAGCACACTGATATCAGACTGCTGACTGTGTGTGAGGGTTAATACAGCACCCTGCTATCAGACTGCTGTCTGTGTGTGAGGGTTAATGCAGCACACTGCTATCAGACTGCTGACTGTGTGTGAGGATTAATACAGCACACTGCTATCAGACTGCTGTCTGTGGGTGAGGGTTAATACAGCACACTGCTATCAGACTGCTGACTGTGTGTGACGGTGAATACAGCACACTGCTATCAGACTGCTGTCTGTGTGTGAGGGTTAATACAGCACACTGATATCAGACTGCTGACTGTGTGTGAGGGTTAATACAGCACACTGCTATCAGACTGCTGTCTGTGTGTGAGGGTTAATGCAGCACACTGCTATCAGACTGCTGACTGTGTGTGAGGGTTAATACAGCACACTGCTATCAGACTGCTGACAGTGTGTAAGGGTTAATACAGCACACTGGTATCAGACTGCTGACTGTGTGTGAGGGTGAATACAGCATACTGCTATCAGACTGCTGACTGTGTGTGAGGGTTAATACATGACACTGCTATCAGAGTGCTGACTGTGTGTGAGAGTTAATACAGCACACTGCTATCAGACTGTTGTCTGTATGTGAGGGTTAATAAAGCACACTTCTATCAGACTGTTGTCTGTGTGTGAGGGTTAATACAGCACACTGCTATCAGACTGTTGTCTGTGTGTGAGGGTTAATACAGCACACTGCTATCAGTCTACTGACCGCGTGAGGGTTAATACAGCACACTGCTCTCATTTTCGTGTCAGTGTGAGAGAGTTCAAAACAGCACACTGCTATCAGACTGGTGTCCGTGTGTGAGGGCTAATACAGCACACTGCTATCAGACTGCTGACTGTGTGTGATGGCTAATACAGCACACTGCTATCAGACTGCTGACTGTGTGTGAGGGTTAATACAACACACTGCTATCAGACTGCTGACTGTGTGTGAGGGTTAATACAACACACTGCTATCAGACTGCTGACTGTGTGTGAGGGTTAATACAACACACTGCTATCAGACTGCTGTCTGTGTGTGAGGGTTAACACAGCACACTGCTATCAGACTGCTGTCTGTGTGTGAGGGTTAATACAGCACACTGGTATCAGACTGCTGTCTGTGTGTGAGGGTTAATACAGCACACTGCTATCAGACTGCTGTCTGTGTGTGAGGGTTAATACAGCACACTGCTACCATACTGCTGACTCTGTGTAAGGATTATTAGAGCACACTGCTATCAGACTGCTGACTGTGTGTGAGGGTTAATACAGCACACTGCTATCAGACTGCTGACTGTGTGTAGGGATTATTAGAGCACACTGATCTCAGACTGCTGACTGTGTGTGAGGGTTAATACAGCACACTGCTATCAGACTGCTGTCTGTGTGTGAGGGTTAATACAGCACACTGCTACCATACTGCTGACTCAGTGTAAGGATTATTAGAGCACACTGCTATCAGACCACTGTCTGTGTGTGAGGGTTAATACAGCACACTGCTATCAGACTGCTGTCTGTGTGTGAGGGTTAATATAGCACACTGCTATCAGACTGCTGTCTGTGTGTGAGGGTTAATACAGCACACTGGTATCAGACTGCTGTCTGTGTGTGAGAGTTAACACAGCACTGTGCTATCAGACTGCTGTCTGTGTGTGAGGGTTAACACAGCCCACTGCTATCAGACTGCTGTCTGTGTGTGAGGGTTAACACAGCCCACTGCTATCAAACTGCTGTCTGTGTATGAGGGTTAATACAGCACACTGGTATCAGACTGCTGTCTGTGTGTGAGGGTTAATACAGCACACTGCTATCAGACTGCTGACTCTGTGAAAGGATTATTCGAGCACACTGCTATCAGACTGCTGACTGTGACAGAGGGTTAATACAGCACAGTGCTATCAGACTGCTGACTGTGTGTGAGAGTTAATACAGCACACTGCTATCAGACTGCTGTCTGTGTGTGAGAGTAAATACTGCACACTGCTATCAGAATGCTGACTGTGTGTGAGAGTTAATACAGCATACTGCTATCAGACTGCTGTCTGTGTGTGAGAGTAAATACAGCACACTGATATCAGACTGCTGTCTGTGTGTGAGGGTTAATACAGCACACTGCTATCAGACTGCTGTCTGTGTGTGAGGGTTAACACAGCCCACTGCTATCAGACTGCTATCTGTGTATGAGGGTTAATACAGCACACTGGTATCAGACTGCTGTCTGTGTGTGAGGGTTAATACAGCACACTGCTATCAGACTGCTGACTCTGTGAAAGGATTATTAGAGCACACTGCTATCAGACTGCTGACTGTGACAGAGGGTTAATACAGCACACTGCTATCAGACTGCTGACTGTGTGTGAGAGTTAATACAGCACACTGCTATCAGACTGCTGTCTGTGTGTGAGAGTAAATACAGCACACTGCTATCAGACTGCTGTCTGTGTGTGAGAGTAAATACAGCACACTGCTATCAGACTGCTGACTGTGTGAGAGGGTTAATACAGCACACTGCTATCAGACTGCTGTCTGTGTGTGAGGGTTAATACAGCACACTGCTATCAGACTGCTGACTGTGTGTGAGGGTTAATACAGCACACTGCTATCAGACTGCTGACTGTGTGAGAGGGTTAATACAGCACACTGCTATCAGACTGCTGTCTGTGTGTGAGGGTTAATACAGCACACTGCTATCAGACTGCTGACTGTGTGTGAGGGTTATTACAGCACACTGCTATCAGACTGCTGTCTGTGTGTGAGGGTTAATACAGCACACTGCTATCAGACTGCTGACTGTGTGTGAGAGTAAATACAGCACACTGCTATCAGACTGCTGTCTGTGTGTGAGGGTTAATACAGCACACTGCTATCAGACTGCTGACTGTGTGTGAGGGTTAATACAGCACACTGCTATCAGACTGCTGTCTGTGTGTGAGGGTTAATACAGCACACTGCTATCAGACTGCTGACTGTGTGTGAGGGTTAATACAGCACACTGCTATCAGACTGCTGACTGTGTGTGAGAGTAAATACAGCACACTGCTATCAGACTGCTGACTGTGTGTGAGGGTTAATACAGCACACTGCTATGAGACCGCTGACTGTGTGTGAGAGTAAATACAGCACACTGCTATCAGACTGCTGACTGTGTGTGAGGGTTAATACAGCACACTGCTATCAGACTGCTGCCTGTGTGCGAGGGTTAATACAGCACACTGCTATCAGAATGCTCTCTGTGTGTGTGAGTTAATACAGCACACTGCTATCAGACTGCTGACTGTGTGTGAGAGTAAATACAGCACACTGCTATCAGACTGCTGACTGTGTGTGAGGGTTAATACAGCACATTGCTATCAGAATGCTTTCTGTGTGTGAGGGTTAATACAGCACACTGCTATCAGATCGCTGACTGTGTGTGAGAGTTAATACAGCACACTGCTATCAGACTGCTGTCTGTGTGTGAGAGTAAATACAGCACACTGCTATCAGACCGCTGACTGTGTGTGAGAGTTAATACAGCACACTGCTATCAGACTGCTGTCTGTGTGTGAGAGTTAATACAGCACACTGCTATCAGACTGCTGACTGTGTGTGAGAGTAAATACAGCACACTGCTATCAGACTGCTGACTGTGTGTGAGGGTTAATACAGCACACTGCTATGAGACCGCTGACTGTGTGTGAGAGTAAATACAGCACACTGCTATCAGACTGCTGACTGTGTGTGAGGGTTAATACAGCACACTGCTATGAGACCGCTGACTGTGTGTGAGAGTAAATACAGCACACTGCTATCAGACTGCTGACTGTGTGTGAGAGTTAATACAGCACACTGCTATCAGACTGCTGTCTGTGTGTGAGAGTAAATACAGCACACTGCTATCAGACTGCTGACTGTGTGTGAGAGTTAATACAGCACACTGCTATCAGACTGCTGTCTGTGTGTGAGAGTAAATACAGCACACTGATATCAGACTGCTGTCTGTGTGTGAGGGTTAATACAGCACACTGCTGTCAGACTGCTGACCGTGTGTGAGGGTTAATACAGCACACTGCTGTCAAACTGCTGACTGTGTGTGAGAGTTAATACAGCACACTGCTATCAGACTGCTTTCTGTGTTTTAGGGTTAATACTGCACACTGCTATCAGACTGCTGTCTGTGTGTGAGGGTTAATACATGACACTGCTATCACACTACTGACTGTGTGTGAGGGTTAATACAGCGCACTGCTATCACACCGCTTTCTGTGTACGCGGGTTAATACAGCACACTGCTATCAGACTGCTGTCTGTGTGTGTGAGTTAATACCGCACTCAGCTATCAGACTGCTGACAGTGAGTATTAATACAGCACACTGAACTCAGTCTCCTTTCAGTGTGTCAGAGTAAATTCAGCACACTGCTGTCAGACTGCTGTATGTTTGTGAGGGCTAATACATCACCCTGCTATCAGACGACTGACTGTGTGTGTTAATACAGCACACCGCTATCAGAATGCTGTCTGTGTGTGTGAGTTAATACAGCACATTGCTATCAGAATGCTGTCTGTGTGTGAGGGTTAATACAGCACACTGCTATCAGAATGCTGTCTGTGTGTGTGAGTTAATACAGCACATTGCTATCAGAATGCTTTCTGTGTGTGAGGGTTAATACAGCACACTGCTATCAGAATGCTGTCTGTGTGTGTGAGTTAATACAGCACATTGCTATCAGACTGCTGACTGTGTGTGAGGGTTAATACAGCACACTGCGATCAGACTGCTGTCTGTGTGTGAGGGTTAATACAGCACACTGCTATCAGCCTGCTGTCTGTGTGTGAGGGTTAATACAGCACACTGCTATCAGACTGCTGACTGTGTGTGAGGGTTAATACAGCACACTGCTATCAGACTGCTGACTGTGTGTGAGTATTAATACAGTTCACTGCTATCAGACTGCTGACTGTGTGTGAGGGTTAATACAGCATACTGCTATCAGAATGCTGTCTGTGTGTGAGGGTTACTACAGCACACTGCTATCAGACTGCTGTCTGTGTGTGAGGGTTAATACAGCACACTGCTATCAGACTGCTGACTGTATGGGAGGGTTAATATAGCACACTGCTATCAGACTGCTGTCTGTGTGTGAGGGTTAATACAGCACACTGCTATCAGACTGCTGTCTGTGTTTGATAATTAATACAGCACACTGATATCAGACTGCTGACTGTGTGTGAGGGTTAATACAGCACACTGCTATCCGACTGCTGACTGTGTGTGAGGATTAATACAGCACACTGCTATCAGACTGCTGTCTGTGTGTGAGGGTTAATGCAGCACATTGCTATCATACTGCTGTCTGTGTGTGAGGGTTAATACAGCACACTGCTATCAGACTGCTGTCTGTGTGTGAGGGTTAATACAGCACATTGCTATCAGACTGCTGACTGTGTGTGAGGGTTAATACAGCACACTGCTATCAGACTGCTGACTGTGTGTGAGGGTTAATACAGCACACTGCTATCAGACTGCTGACTGTGTGTGAGGGTTAATACAGCACCCTGGTATCAGACTGCTGACTGTGTGTGAGGATTAATACAGCACACTGCTATCAGACTGCTGACTGTGTGTGAGGGTTAATACAGCACACTGCTATCAGACTGCTGTCTGTGTGTGAGGGTTAATACAGCACATTGCTATCAGACTGCTGACTGTGTGTGAGGATTAATACAGCACACTGCTATCAGACTGCTGACTGTGTGTGAGGGTTAATACAGCACACTGCTATCAGACTGCTTACTGTGTGAGAGGATTATTAGAGCACACAGCTATCAGACTGCTGACTCTGTGTGAGGATTATTAGAGCACACTGCTATCAGACTGCTGACTGTGTGTGAGGATTAATACAGCACACTGCTATCAGACTGCTGTCTGTGTGTGAGGGTTAATCCAGCACACTGCTATCAGACTGCTGTCTGTGTGTGAGGGTTAATACAGCACACTGCTATCAGACTGCTTACTGTGTGTGAGGATTATTAGAGCACACTGCTATCAGACTGCTGACTCTGTGTGAGGATTATTAGAGCACACTGCTATCAGACTGCTGACTGTGTGTGAGGATTAATACAGCACACTGCTATCAGACTGCTGACTGTGTGTGAGGGTTAATACAGCACACTGATATCAGACTGCTGACTGTGTGTGAGAGTTAATACAGCACACTGCTATCAGACTGCTGACTGTGTGTGCGGGTTAATACAGCACACTGCTGTCAGACTGCTGACTGTGTGTGAGAGTTAATACAGCACACTGCTATCAGACTGCTTTCTGTGTTTTAGGGTTAATACTGCACACTGCTATCAGACTGCTCTCTGTTTGTGAGGGTAAATACATGACACTGCTATCACACTACTGACTGTGTGTGAGGGTTAATACAGCGCACTGCTATCACACTGCTTTCTGTGTACGTGGGTTAATACAGCACACTGCTATCAGACTGCTGTCTGTGTGTGTGAGTTAATACCGCACTCAGCTATCAGACTGCTGACAGTGAGTATTGTCTGCACACTGCTATCAGACTGCTGTCTGTTTGTGAGGGTTAATACATGACACTGCTATCAGACTGTTGTCTGTGTGTGAGGGTTAATACAGCACACTGCTATCAGTCTACTGACTGTGAGAGGGTTAATACAGCATACTGCTATAAGACTGCTGTCTGTGTGTGAGGGTTAATACATCACACTGCTATCAGTCTACTGACTGCGTGAGGGTTAATACAGCACACTGCTCTCATTTTCGTGTCAGTGAGAGAGAGTTCAAACAGCACACTGCTATCAGACTGCTGACTGTGTGTGAGGGTTAATACAACACACTGCTATCAGACTGCTGACTGTGTGTGAGGGTTAATACAACACACTGCTATCAGACTGCTGACTGTGTGTGAGGGTTAATACAACACACTGCTATCAGACTTTTGTCTGTGTGTGAGCATTAATACAGCCCACTGCTATCAGACTGCTGACTGTGTGTGAGGGTTAATACAGCACACTGCTGTCAGACTGCTGACTGTGTGTGAGAGTTAATACAGCACACTGCTATCAGACTGCTGTATGTGTGTTAGGGTTAATACAGCACACTGATACCAGACTGCTGAATCTGTGTAAGGATTATTAGAGCACACTGCTATCAGACTGCTGACTGTGACAGAGGGTTATTACAGCACACTGCTATCAGACTGCTGACTGTGTGTAAGGGTTAATACAGCACACTGCTATCAGACTGTTGACTGTGTGTGAGAGTTAATACAGCACACTGCTATCAGACTGCTGTCTATGTGTGAGAGTACATACAGCACACTTCTATCAGACTGCTGACTGTGTGTGAGAGTTAATACAGCACACTGCTATCAGACTGCTGACTGTGTGAGGGTTAATACAGCACACAGATATCAGACTGCTGTCTGTGTGTGAGGGTTAATACAGCATACTGCTATCAGACTGCTGACTGTGTGTGAGGGTTAATACAGCACACTGCTATCAGACTGCTGACTGTGTGAGGGTTAATACAGCACACTGATATCAGACTGCTGACTGTGTGTGAGGGTTAATACAGCACACTGCTATCAGACTGCTGTCTGTGTTTTAGGGTTAATACTGCACACTGCTATCAGACTGGTGTCTGTGTGTGAGGGTTAATACATCACCCTGCTATCAGACGACTGACTGTGTGTGTTAATACAGTACACTGCTATTAGAATGCTGTCTGTGTGTGTGTGAGTTAATACAGCACATTGCTATCAGAATGCTGTCTGTGTGTAAGGGTTAACACAGCCCACTGCTATCAGACTGCTATCTGTGTATGAGGGTTAATACAGCACACTGGTATCAGACTGCTGTCTGTGTGTGAGGGTTAATACAGCATACTGCTATCAGACTGCTGACTCTGTGAAAGGATTATTAGAGCACACTGCTATCAGACTGCTGACTGTGACAGAGGGTTAATACAGCACACTGCTATCAGACTGCTGACTGTGTGTGTGAGTTAATACAGCACATTGCTATCAGACTGCTGTCTGTGTGTGAGGGTTAATACAGCACACTGCTATCAGACTGCTGTCTGTGTTTGATAATTAATACAGCACACTGATATCAGACTGCTGACTGTGTGTGAGGGTTAATACAGCACACTGCTATCAGACTGCTGACTGTGTGTGAGGATTAATACAGCACACTGCTATCAGACTGCTGTCTGTGTGTGAGAGTAAATACAGCACACTGATATCAGACTGCTGTCTGTGTGTGAGGGTTAATACAGCACACTGCTGTCAGACTGCTGACTGTGTGTGAGAGTTAATACAGCACACTGCTATCAGACTGCTTTCTGTGTTTTAGGGTTAATACTGCACACTGCTATCAGACTGCTGTCTGTTTGTGAGGGTTAATACATGACACTGCTATCACACTACTGACTGTGTGTGAGGGTTAATACAGCGCACTGCTATCACACTGCTTTCTGTGTACGCGGGTTAATACAGCACACTGCTATCAGACTGCTGACTCTGTGAAAGGATTATTAGAGCACACTGCTATCAGACTGCTGACTGTGACAGAGGGTTAATACAGCACACTGCTATCAGACTGCTGACTGTGTGTGAGAGTTAATACAGCACACTGCTATCAGACTGCTGTCTGTGTGTGAGAGTAAATACAGCACACTGCTATCAGACTGCTGTCTGTGTGTGAGAGTAAATACAGCACACTGCTATCAGACTGCTGACTGTGTGAGAGGGTTAATACAGCACACTGCTATCAGACTGCTGTCTGTGTGTGAGGGTTAATACAGCACACTGCTATCAGACTGCTGACTGTGTGTGAGGGTTAATACAGCACACTGCTATCAGACTGCTGACTGTGTGAGAGGGTTAATACAGCACACTGCTATCAGACTGCTGTCTGTGTGTGAGGGTTAATACAGCACACTGCTATCAGACTGCTGACTGTGTGTGAGGGTTATTACAGCACACTGCTATCAGACTGCTGTCTGTGTGTGAGGGTTAATACAGCACACTGCTATCAGACTGCTGACTGTGTGTGAGAGTAAATACAGCACACTGCTATCAGACTGCTGTCTGTGTGTGAGGGTTAATACAGCACACTGCTATCAGACTGCTGACTGTGTGTGAGGGTTAATACAGCACACTGCTATCAGACTGCTGTCTGTGTGTGAGGGTTAATACAGCACACTGCTATCAGACTGCTGACTGTGTGTGAGGGTTAATACAGCACACTGCTATCAGACTGCTGACTGTGTGTGAGAGTAAATACAGCACACTGCTATCAGACTGCTGACTGTGTGTGAGGGTTAATACAGCACACTGCTATGAGACCGCTGACTGTGTGTGAGAGTAAATACAGCACACTGCTATCAGACTGCTGACTGTGTGTGAGGGTTAATACAGCACACTGCTATCAGACTGCTGCCTGTGTGCGAGGGTTAATACAGCACACTGCTATCAGAATGCTCTGTGTGTGTGTGAGTTAATACAGCACACTGCTATCAGACTGCTGTCTGTGTGTGAGAGTAAATACAGCACACTGCTATCAGACTGCTGACTGTGTGTGAGGGTTAATACAGCACACTGCTATCAGACCGCTGACTGTGTGTGAGAGTTAATACAGCACACTGCTATCAGACTGCTGTCTGTGTGTGAGAGTAAATACAGCACACTGCTATCAGACCGCTGACTGTGTGTGAGAGTTAATACAGCACACTGCTATCAGACTGCTGTCTGTGTGTGAGAGTTAATACAGCACACTGCTATCAGACTGCTGACTGTGTGTGAGAGTAAATACAGCACACTGCTATCAGACTGCTGACTGTGTGTGAGGGTTAATACAGCACACTGCTATGAGACCGCTGACTGTGTGTGAGAGTAAATACAGCACACTGCTATCAGACTGCTGACTGTGTGTGAGGGTTAATACAGCACACTGCTATGAGACCGCTGACTGTGTGTGAGAGTAAATACAGCACACTGCTATCAGACTGCTGACTGTGTGTGAGAGTTAATACAGCACACTGCTATCAGACTGCTGTCTGTGTGTGAGAGTAAATACAGCACACTGCTATCAGACTGCTGACTGTGTGTGAGAGTTAATACAGCACACTGCTATCAGACTGCTGTCTGTGTGTGAGAGTAAATACAGCACACTGATATCAGACTGCTGTCTGTGTGTGAGGGTTAATACAGCACACTGCTGTCAGACTGCTGACCGTGTGTGAGGGTTAATACAGCACACTGCTGTCAAACTGCTGACTGTGTGTGAGAGTTAATACAGCACACTGCTATCAGACTGCTTTCTGTGTTTTAGGGTTAATACTGCACACTGCTATCAGACTGCTGTCTGTGTGTGAGGGTTAATACATGACACTGCTATCACACTACTGACTGTGTGTGAGGGTTAATACAGCGCACTGCTATCACACCGCTTTCTGTGTACGCGGGTTAATACAGCACACTGCTATCAGACTGCTGTCTGTGTGTGTGAGTTAATACCGCACTCAGCTATCAGACTGCTGACAGTGAGTATTAATACAGCACACTGAACTCAGTCTCCTTTCAGTGTGTCAGAGTAAATTCAGCACACTGCTGTCAGACTGCTGTATGTTTGTGAGGGCTAATACATCACCCTGCTATCAGACGACTGACTGTGTGTGTTAATACAGCACACCGCTATCAGAATGCTGTCTGTGTGTGTGAGTTAATACAGCACATTGCTATCAGAATGCTGTCTGTGTGTGAGGGTTAATACAGCACACTGCTATCAGAATGCTGTCTGTGTGTGTGAGTTAATACAGCACATTGCTATCAGAATGCTTTCTGTGTGTGAGGGTTAATACAGCACACTGCTATCAGAATGCTGTCTGTGTGTGTGAGTTAATACAGCACATTGCTATCAGACTGCTGACTGTGTGTGAGGGTTAATACAGCACACTGCGATCAGACTGCTGTCTGTGTGTGAGGGTTAATACAGCACACTGCTATCAGCCTGCTGTCTGTGTGTGAGGGTTAATACAGCACACTGCTATCAGACTGCTGACTGTGTGTGAGGGTTAATACAGCACACTGCTATCAGACTGCTGACTGTGTGTGAGTATTAATACAGTTCACTGCTATCAGACTGCTGACTGTGTGTGAGGGTTAATACAGCATACTGCTATCAGAATGCTGTCTGTGTGTGAGGGTTACTACAGCACACTGCTATCAGACTGCTGTCTGTGTGTGAGGGTTAATACAGCACACTGCTATCAGACTGCTGACTGTATGGGAGGGTTAATATAGCACACTGCTATCAGACTGCTGTCTGTGTGTGAGGGTTAATACAGCACACTGCTATCAGACTGCTGTCTGTGTTTGATAATTAATACAGCACACTGATATCAGACTGCTGACTGTGTGTGAGGGTTAATACAGCACACTGCTATCAGACTGCTGACTGTGTGTGAGGATTAATACAGCACACTGCTATCAGACTGCTGTCTGTGTGTGAGGGTTAATGCAGCACATTGCTATCATACTGCTGTCTGTGTGTGAGGGTTAATACAGCACACTGCTATCAGACTGCTGTCTGTGTGTGAGGGTTAATACAGCACATTGCTATCAGACTGCTGACTGTGTGTGAGGGTTAATACAGCACACTGCTATCAGACTGCTGACTGTGTGTGAGGGTTAATACAGCACACTGCTATCAGACTGCTGACTGTGTGTGAGGGTTAATACAGCACCCTGGTATCAGACTGCTGACTGTGTGTGAGGATTAATACAGCACACTGCTATCAGACTGCTGACTGTGTGTGAGGGTTAATACAGCACACTGCTATCAGACTGCTGTCTGTGTGTGAGGGTTAATACAGCACATTGCTATCAGACTGCTGACTGTGTGTGAGGATTAATACAGCACACTGCTATCAGACTGCTGACTGTGTGTGAGGGTTAATACAGCACACTGCTATCAGACTGCTTACTGTGTGAGAGGATTATTAGAGCACACAGCTATCAGACTGCTGACTCTGTGTGAGGATTATTAGAGCACACTGCTATCAGACTGCTGACTGTGTGTGAGGATTAATACAGCACACTGCTATCAGACTGCTGTCTGTGTGTGAGGGTTAATCCAGCACACTGCTATCAGACTGCTGTCTGTGTGTGAGGGTTAATACAGCACACTGCTATCAGACTGCTTACTGTGTGTGAGGATTATTAGAGCACACTGCTATCAGACTGCTGACTCTGTGTGAGGATTATTAGAGCACACTGCTATCAGACTGCTGACTGTGTGTGAGGATTAATACAGCACACTGCTATCAGACTGCTGACTGTGTGTGAGGGTTAATACAGCACACTGATATCAGACTGCTGACTGTGTGTGAGAGTTAATACAGCACACTGCTATCAGACTGCTGACTGTGTGTGCGGGTTAATACAGCACACTGCTGTCAGACTGCTGACTGTGTGTGAGAGTTAATACAGCACACTGCTATCAGACTGCTTTCTGTGTTTTAGGGTTAATACTGCACACTGCTATCAGACTGCTGTCTGTTTGTGAGGGTTAATACATGACACTGCTATCACACTACTGACTGTGTGTGAGGGTTAATACAGCGCACTGCTATCACACTGCTTTCTGTGTACGCGGGTTAATACAGCACACTGCTATCAGACTGCTGTCTGTGTGTGTGAGTTAATACCGCACTCAGCTATCAGACTGCTGACAGTGAGTATTGTCTGCACACTGCTATCAGACTGCTGTCTGTTTGTGAGGGTTAATACATGACACTGCTATCAGACTGTTGTCTGTGTGTGAGGGTTAATACAGCACACTGCTATCAGTCTACTGACTGTGAGAGGGTTAATACAGCATACTGCTATAAGACTGCTGTCTGTGTGTGAGGGTTAATACATCACACTGCTATCAGTCTACTGACTGCGTGAGGGTTAATACAGCACACTGCTCTCATTTTCGTGTCAGTGAGAGAGAGTTCAAACAGCACACTGCTATCAGACTGCTGACTGTGTGTGAGGGTTAATACAACACACTGCTATCAGACTGCTGACTGTGTGTGAGGGTTAATACAACACACTGCTATCAGACTGCTGACTGTGTGTGAGGGTTAATACAACACACTGCTATCAGACTTTTGTCTGTGTGTGAGCATTAATACAGCCCACTGCTATCAGACTGCTGACTGTGTGTGAGGGTTAATACAGCACACTGCTGTCAGACTGCTGACTGTGTGTGAGAGTTAATACAGCACACTGCTATCAGACTGCTGTATGTGTGTTAGGGTTAATACAGCACACTGATACCAGACTGCTGAATCTGTGTAAGGATTATTAGAGCACACTGCTATCAGACTGCTGACTGTGACAGAGGGTTATTACAGCACACTGCTATCAGACTGCTGACTGTGTGTAAGGGTTAATACAGCACACTGCTATCAGACTGTTGACTGTGTGTGAGAGTTAATACAGCACACTGCTATCAGACTGCTGTCTATGTGTGAGAGTACATACAGCACACTTCTATCAGACTGCTGACTGTGTGTGAGAGTTAATACAGCACACTGCTATCAGACTGCTGACTGTGTGAGGGTTAATACAGCACACAGATATCAGACTGCTGTCTGTGTGTGAGGGTTAATACAGCATACTGCTATCAGACTGCTGACTGTGTGTGAGGGTTAATACAGCACACTGCTATCAGACTGCTGACTGTGTGAGGGTTAATACAGCACACTGATATCAGACTGCTGACTGTGTGTGAGGGTTAATACAGCACACTGCTATCAGACTGCTGTCTGTGTTTTAGGGTTAATACTGCACACTGCTATCAGACTGGTGTCTGTGTGTGAGGGTTAATACATCACCCTGCTATCAGACGACTGACTGTGTGTGTTAATACAGTACACTGCTATTAGAATGCTGTCTGTGTGTGTGTGAGTTAATACAGCACATTGCTATCAGAATGCTGTCTGTGTGTAAGGGTTAACACAGCCCACTGCTATCAGACTGCTATCTGTGTATGAGGGTTAATACAGCACACTGGTATCAGACTGCTGTCTGTGTGTGAGGGTTAATACAGCATACTGCTATCAGACTGCTGACTCTGTGAAAGGATTATTAGAGCACACTGCTATCAGACTGCTGACTGTGACAGAGGGTTAATACAGCACACTGCTATCAGACTGCTGACTGTGTGTGTGAGTTAATACAGCACATTGCTATCAGACTGCTGTCTGTGTGTGAGGGTTAATACAGCACACTGCTATCAGACTGCTGTCTGTGTTTGATAATTAATACAGCACACTGATATCAGACTGCTGACTGTGTGTGAGGGTTAATACAGCACACTGCTATCAGACTGCTGACTGTGTGTGAGGATTAATACAGCACACTGCTATCAGACTGCTGTCTGTGTGTGAGAGTAAATACAGCACACTGATATCAGACTGCTGTCTGTGTGTGAGGGTTAATACAGCACACTGCTGTCAGACTGCTGACTGTGTGTGAGAGTTAATACAGCACACTGCTATCAGACTGCTTTCTGTGTTTTAGGGTTAATACTGCACACTGCTATCAGACTGCTGTCTGTTTGTGAGGGTTAATACATGACACTGCTATCACACTACTGACTGTGTGTGAGGGTTAATACAGCGCACTGCTATCACACTGCTTTCTGTGTACGCGGGTTAATACAGCACACTGCTATCAGACTGCTGTCTGTGTGTGTGAGTTAATACCGCACTCAGCTATCAGACTGCTGACAGTGAGTATTAATACAGCACACTGAACTCAGTCTCCTTTCAGTGTGTCAGAGTAAATTCAGCACACTGCTGTCAGACTGCTGTATGTTTGTGAGGGCTAATACATCACCCTGCTATCAGACGACTGACTGTGTGTGTTAATACAGCACACCGCTAACAGAATGCTGTCTGTGTGTGTGAGTTAATACAGCACATTGCTATCAGAATGCTGTCTGTGTGTGAGGGTTAATAAAGCACACTGCTATCAGAATGCTGTCTGTGTGTGTGAGTTAATACAGCACATTGCTATCAGAATGCTTTCTGTGTGTGAGGGTTAATACAGCACACTGCTATCAGAATGCTGTCTGTGTGTGTGAGTTAATACAGCACATTGCTATCAGACTGCTGACTGTGTGTGAGGGTTAATACAGCACACTGCGATCAGACTGCTGTCTGTGTGTGAGGGTTAATACAGCACACTGCTATCAGCCTGCTGTCTGTGTGTGAGGGTTAATACAGCACACTGCAATCAGACTGCTGACTGTGTGTGAGGGTTAATACAGCACACTGCTTTCAGACTGCTGACTGTGTGTGAGGATTAATACAGTTCACTGCTATCAGACTGCTGACTGTGTGTGAGGGTTAATACAGCATACTGCTATCAGAATGCTGTCTGTGTGTGAGGGTTACTACAGCACACTGCTATCAGACTGCTGTCTGTGTGTGAGGGTTAATACAGCACACTGCTATCAGACTGCTGACTGTATGGGAGGGTTAATATAGCACACTGCTATCAGACTGCTGTCTGTGTGTGAGGGTTAATACAGCACACTGCTATCAGACTGCTGTCTGTGTTTGATAATTAATACAGCACACTGATATCAGACTGCTGACTGTGTGTGAGGGTTAATACAGCACACTGCTATCAGACTGCTGACTGTGTGTGAGGATTAATACAGCACACTGCTATCAGACTGCTGTCTGTGTGTGAGGGTTAATGCAGCACATTGCTATCAGACTGCTGTCTGTGTGTGAGGGTTAATACAGCACACTGCTATCAGACTGCTGTCTGTGTGTGAGGGTTAATACAGCACATTGCTATCAGACTGCTGACTGTGTGTGAGGGTTAATACAGCACACTGCTATCAGACTGCTGACTGTGTGTGAGGGTTAATACAGCACACTGCTATCAGACTGCTGACTGTGTGTGAGGGTTAATACAGCACCCTGGTATCAGACTGCTGACTGTGTGTGAGGATTAATACAGCACACTGCTATCAGACTGCTGACTGTGTGTGAGGGTTAATACAGCACACTGCTATCAGACTGCTGTCTGTGTGTGAGGGTTAATACAGCACATTGCTATCAGACTGCTGACTGTGTGTGAGGGTTAATACAGCACACTGCTATCAGACTGTTGTCTGTGTGTGAGGGTTAATACAGCACACTGCTATCAGACTGCTGACTGTGTGTGAGGATTAATACAGCACACTGCTATCAGACTGCTGACTGTGTGTGAGGGTTAATACAGCACACTGCTATCAGACTGCTTACTGTGTGAGAGGATTATTAGAGCACACTGCTATCAGACTGCTGACTCTGTGTGAGGATTATTAGAGCACACTGCTATCAGACTGCTGACTGTGTGTGAGGATTAATACAGCACACTGCTATCAGACTGCTGTCTGTGTGTGAGGGTTAATCCAGCACACTGCTATCAGACTGCTGTCTGTGTGTGAGGGTTAATACAGCACACTGCTATCAGACTGCTTACTGTGTGTGAGGATTATTAGAGCACACTGCTATCAGACTGCTGACTCTGTGTGAGGATTATTAGAGCACACTGCTATCAGACTGCTGACTGTGTGTGAGGATTAATACAGCACACTGCTAACAGACTGCTGACTGAGTGTGAGGGTTAATACAGCACACTGCTATCAGTTGTTGTCTGTGTGTGAGGGTTAATACAGCACACTGATATCAGACTGCTGACTGTGTGTGAGAGTTAATACAGCACACTGCTATCAGACTGCTGACTGTGTGTGCGGGTTAATACATGACACTGCTATCAGATTGCTGACTGTGTGTGAGAGTTAATACAGCACACTGCTATCAGACTGTTGTCTGTGTGTGAGGGTTTATACAGCACACTGATATCCGACTGTTGTCTGTGTGTGAGGGTTAATACAGCACACTGCTATCAGACTGTTGTCTGTGTGTGAGGGTTAATACAGCACACTGCTATCAGACTGTTGTCTGTGTGTGAGGGGTAATACAGCACACTGCTATCAGACTGCTGACTGTGTGTGAGGGTTAATACAGCACACTGCTATCAGACTGCTGACTGTGTGTGAGTATTAATACAGTTCACTGCTATCAGACTGCTGACTGTGTGTGAGGGTTAATACAGCATACTGCTATCAGAATGCTGTCTGTGTGTGAGGGTTACTACAGCACACTGCTATCAGACTGCTGTCTGTGTGTGAGGGTTAATACAGCACACTGCTATCAGACTGCTGACTGTATGGGAGGGTTAATATAGCACACTGCTATCAGACTGCTGTCTGTGTGTGAGGGTTAATACAGCACACTGCTATCAGACTGCTGTCTGTGTTTGATAATTAATACAGCACACTGATATCAGACTGCTGACTGTGTGTGAGGGTTAATACAGCACACTGCTATCAGACTGCTGACTGTGTGTGAGGATTAATACAGCACACTGCTATCAGACTGCTGTCTGTGTGTGAGGGTTAATGCAGCACATTGCTATCAGACTGCTGTCTGTGTGTGAGGGTTAATACAGCACACTGCTATCAGACTGCTGTCTGTGTGTGAGGGTTAATACAGCACATTGCTATCAGACTGCTGACTGTGTGTGAGGGTTAATACAGCACACTGCTATCAGACTGCTGACTGTGTGTGAGGGTTAATACAGCACACTGCTATCAGACTGCTGTCTGTGTGTGAGGGTTAATACAGCACATTGCTATCAGACTGCTGACTGTGTGTGAGGGTTAATACAGCACACTGCTATCAGACTGTTGTCTGTGTGTGAGGGTTAATACAGCACACTGCTATCAGACTGCTGACTGTGTGTGAGGATTAATACAGCACACTGCTATCAGACTGCTGACTGTGTGTGAGGGTTAATACAGCACACTGCTATCAGACTGCTTACTGTGTGAGAGGATTATTAGAGCACACTGCTATCAGACTGCTGACTCTGTGTGAGGATTATTAGAGCACACTGCTATCAGACTGCTGACTGTGTGTGAGGATTAATACAGCACACTGCTATCAGACTGCTGTCTGTGTGTGAGGGTTAATCCAGCACATTGCTATCAGACTGCTGTCTGTGTGTGAGGGTTAATACAGCACACTGCTATCAGACTGCTTACTGTGTGTGAGGATTATTAGAGCACACTGCTATCAGACTGCTGACTCTGTGTGAGGATTATTAGAGCACACTGCTATCAGACTGCTGACTGTGTGTGAGGATTAATACAGCACACTGCTAACAGACTGCTGACTGAGTGTGAGGGTTAATACAGCACACTGCTATCAGTTGTTGTCTGTGTGTGAGGGTTAATACAGCACACTGCTATCAGACTGCTGACTGTGTGTGCGGGTTAATACATGACACTGCTATCAGACTGTTGTCTGTGTGTGAGGGTTTATACAGCACACTGCTATCAGACTGTTGTCTGTGTGTGAGGGTTAATACAGCACACTGCTATCAGACTGTTGTCTGTGTGTGAGGGTTAATACAGCACACTGCTATCAGACTGTTGTCTGTGTGTGAGGGTTAATACAGCACACTGCTATCAGTCTACTGACTGTGAGAGGGTTAATACAGCATACTGCTATAAGACTGCTGTCTGTGTGTGAGGGTTAATACATCACACTGCTATCAGTCTACTGACTGCGTGAGGGTTAATACAGCACACTGCTCTCATTTTCGTGTCAGTGAGAGAGAGTTCAAACAGCACACTGCTATCAGACTGCTGACTGTGTGTGAGGGTTAATACAACACACTGCTATCAGACTGCTGACTGTGTGTGAGGGTTAATACAACACACTGCTATCAGACTGCTGACTGTGTGTGAGGGTTAATACAACACACTGCTATCAGACTTTTGTCTGTGTGTGAGCATTAATACAGCCCACTGCTATCAGACTGCTGACTGTGTGTGAGGGTTAATACAGCACACTGCTGTCAGACTGCTGACTGTGTGTGAGAGTTAATACAGCACACTGCTATCAGACTGCTGTCTGTGTGTTAGGGTTAATACAGCACACTGATACCAGACTGCTGAATCTGTGTAAAGATTATTAGAGCACACTGCTATCAGACTGCTGACTGTGACAGAGGGTTATTACAGCACACTGCTATCAGACTGCTGTCTGTGTGTGAGGGTTAATACAGCACACTGCTATCAGACTGTTGTCTGTGTGTGAGGGTTAATACAGCACACTGCTATCAGACTGCTGACTGTGTGTGAGGGTTAATACAACACACTGCTATCAGACTTTTGTCTGTGTGTGAGCATTAATACAGCCCACTGCTATCAGACTGCTGACTGTGTGTGAGGGTTAATACAGCACACTGCTATCAGACTGCTGACTGTGTGTGAGGGTTAATACAGCACACTGCTATCAGACTGCTGTCTGTGTGTTAGGGTTAATACAGCACACTGATACCAGACTGCTGAATCTGTGTAAGGATTATTAGAGCACACTGCTATCAGACTGCTGACTGTGACAGAGGGTTATTACAGCACACTGCTATCAGACTGCTGACTGTGTGTAAGGGTTAATACAGCACACTGCTATCAGACTGTTGACTGTGTGTGAGAGTTAATACAGCACACTGCTATCAGACTGCTGTCTATGTGTGAGAGTACATACAGCACACTTCTATCAGACTGCTGACTGTGTGTGAGAGTTAATACAGCACACTGCTATCAGACTGCTGACTGTGTGAGGGTTAATACAGCACACAGATATCAGACTGCTGTCTGTGTGTGAGGGTTAATACAGCATACTGCTATCAGACTGCTGACTGTGTGTGAGGGTTAATACAGCACACTGCTATCAGACTGCTGACTGTGTGAGGGTTAATACAGCACATTGATATCAGACTGCTGACTGTGTGTGAGGGTTAATACAGCACACTGCTATCAGACTGCTGTCTGTGTTTTAGGGTTAATACTGCACACTGCTATCAGACTGGTGTCTGTGTGTGAGGGTTAATACATCACCCTGCTATCAGACGACTGACTGTGTGTGTTAATACAGTACACTGCTATTAGAATGCTGTCTGTGTGTGTGTGAGTTAATACAGCACATTGCTATCAGAATGCTGTCTGTGTGTAAGGGTTAATACAGCACACTGCTATCAGACTGCTGTGTCTGTGTGTGGGTTAATACAGCACACTGCTATCTGACTGCTGTCTGTGTGTGAGGATTAATACAGTACACTGCTATGAGACTGCTGACTGTCTGTGAGGGTTAATACAGCACACTGATATCAGACTGCTGTCTGTGTGTGAGGATTCATACAGTACACTGCTATCAGACTGCTTACTGTGTGAGAGGATTATTAGAGCACACTGCTATCAGAGTGCTGACTGTGTGTGTGAGTTAACACAGCACACTGCTGTCAGACTGCTGACTCTGTGTGAGGATTATTAGAGCACACTGCTATCAGACTGCTGTCTGTGTGTGAGGGTGAATACAGCAGACTGCTATCAGACTGCTGACTGTGTGTGAGGGTTAATACAGCACACTGCTATCAGACTGCTGTCTGTGTGTGAGGCTTAATACAGCACACTGCTATCAGACTGCTGTCTGTGTGTGAGGGTTAATACAGCACACTGCAATCAGATTGCTGACTGTGTGTGAGGGTTAATACAGCACACTGCTATCAGACTGCTGACTGTGTGTGAGGGTTAATACAGCACACTGCTATCAGACTGCTGTCTGTGTTTGATAGTTAATATAGCACACTGATATCAGACTGCTGACTGTGTGAGAGGGTTAATACAGCACACTGCGATCAGACTGATGTCTGTGTGCGAGGGTTAATACAGTACACTTTTGTCAGACTGCTGTCTGCGTGAGAGGGCTAATACAGCATACGGCGATCAGACTGCCGAGTGTCTGTGAGGGTTAATACAGCACACTGCTATCAGAGTGCTGACAGTGTCTGAGGGTTAATACAGCACACTGCTATCAGACTGCTGTCTGTGTGTGCGGGTTAATACAGCACACTGCTATCAGACTGCTGTCTGTGTGTGAGGGTTAATACAGCACACTGCTATCAGACTGCTGACTGTGTGTGAGGGTTAATACAGCACACTGCTATCAGACTGCTGTCTGTGTGTGCGGGTTAATGCAGCACACTGCTATCAGACTGCTGTCTGTGTGTGAGGGTTAATACAGCACACTGCTATCAGACTGCTGTCTGTGTGTGAGGGTTAATACAGCACACTGCTATCAGACTGCTGACCATGTGTGAGAGGGTTAATACAGCACACTGCTATCAGACTGCTGTCTGTGTGTGCGGGTTAATACAGCACACTGCTATCAGACAGCTGTCTGTGTGTGAGGGTTAATACAGCACACTGCTATCAGACTGCTGTCTGTGTGTGAGGGTTAATACAGCACACTGCTATCAGACTGCTGACTGTGTGTGAGGGTTAATACAGCACACTGCTATCAGACTGCTGTCTGTGTGTGAGGGTTAATACATCACACTGCTATCAGACTGCTGACTGTGTGTGAGGGTTAATACAGCACACTGATGTCAGACTGTTGTCTGTGTGTGTGGGTTTATAGAGCTAACTGATATCAGACTGCTGTATGTGAGGGGTAATACAGCACACTGCTATCAGAGTGCTGACAGTGTCTGAGGGTTAATACAGCACACTGCTATCAGACTGCTGTCTGTGTGTGAGGGTTAATACAGCACACTGCTATCTGACTGCTGTCTGTGTGTGCGGGTTAATACAGCACACTGCTATCAGACTGCTGTCTGTGTGTGAGGGTTAATACAGCACACTGCTATCAGACTGCTGTCTGTGTGTGAGGGTTAATACAGCACACTGCTATCAGATTGCTGACTGTGTGTGAGGGTTAATACAGCACTCTGCTATCAGACTGCTGACTGTGTGTGAGGGTTAATACAGCACACTTCTATCAGACTGCTGACTGTGTGTGAGAGTTAATACAGCACACTGCTATCAGACTGCTGACTGTGTGTGAGGGTTAATACAGCACACTTCTATCAGATTGCTGTCTGTGTGTGAGGGTTAATACAGCACACTGCTATCAGACTGCTGACTGTGTGAGGGTTAATACAGCACACAGATATCAGACTGCTGTCTGTGTGTGAGGGTTAATACAGCAAACTGCTATCAGACTGCTGACCATGTGTGAGAGGGTTAATACAGCACACTGCTATCAGATTGCTGACAGTGTGTGAGGGTTAATACAGCACACTGCTATCAGATTGCTGACTTTGTGTGAGGGTTAATACAGCACACTGCTATCAGACTGCTGTCTGTGTGTGAGGGTTAATACAGCACACTGCTATCAGATTGCTGACTGTGTGTGAGGGTTAATACAGCACTCTGCTATCAGACTGCTGACTGTGTGTGAGGGTTAATACAGCACACTTCTATCAGACTGCTGACTGTGTGTGAGAGTTAATACAGCACACTGCTATCAGACTGCTGACTGTGTGAGTGGGTTAATACAGCACACTGCTATCAGACTGCTGTCTGTGTGTGCGGGTTAATACAGCGCACTGCTATCAGACTGCTGTCTGTGTGTGAGGGTTAATACAGCACACTGCTATCAGACTGCTGTCTGTGTGTGAGGGTTAATACAGCACACTGCTATCAGACTGCTGACCATGTGTGAGAGGGTTAATACAGCACACTGCTATCAGACAGCTGTCTGTGTGTGAGGGTTAATACAGCACACTGCGATCAGACTGCTGTCTGTGTGTGAGGGTTAATACAGCACACTGCTATCAGACTGCTGACTGTGTGTGAGGGTTAATACAGCACACTGCTATCAGACTGCTGTCTGTGTGTGAGGGTTAATACATCACACTGCTATCAGACTGCTGACTGTGTGTGAGGGTTAATACAGCACACTGATATCAGACTGTTGTCTGTGTGTGTGGGTTTATAGAGCAAACTGATATCAGACTGCTGTATGTGAGGAGTAATACAGCACACTGCTATCAGAGTGCTGACAGTGTCTGAGGGTTAATACAGCACACTGCTATCAGACTGCTGTCTGTGTGTGAGGGTTAATACAGCACACTGCTATCTGACTGCTGTCTGTGTGTGCGGGTTAATACAGCACACTGCTATCAGACTGCTGTCTGTGTGTGAGGGTTAATACAGCACACTGCTATCAGACTGCTGACTGTGTGTGAGGGTTAATACAGCACACTGCTATCAGACTGCTGTCTGTGTGTGAGGTTTAATACAGCACACTGCTATCAGACTGCTGTCTGTGTGTGAGGGTTAATACAGCACACTGCTATCAGATTGCTGACTGTGTGTGAGGGTTAATACAGCACACTGCTATCAGATTGCTGACTGTGTGTGAGGGTTATGTGCCCGAAACGTCGAATCTCCTGTTCCCTGGATGCTGCCTGACCTGCTGTGCTGTTCCAGCAATAAAGTTTCAACCTTAATACAGCACACTGCTATCAGACTGCTGTCTGTGTGTGAGGGTTAATACAGCACACTGCTATCAGATTGCTGACTGTGTGTGAGGGTTAACACAGCACTCTGCTATCAGACTGCTGACTGTGTTTGATAGTTAATATAGCACACTGATATCAGACTGCTGACTGTGTGAGAGGGTTAATACAGCACACTGCGATCAGACTGCTGTCTGTGTGCGAGGGTTAATACAGTACACTGCTGTCAGACTGCTGTCTGCGTGAGAGGGCTAATACAGCATACGGCGATCAGACTGCCGAGTGTCTGTGAGGGTTAATACAGCACACTGCTATCAGAGTGCTGACAGTGTCTGAGGGTTAATACAGCACACTGCTATCAGACTGCTGTCTATGTGTGCGGGTTAATACAGCACACTGCGATCAGACTGCTGTCTGTGTGTGAGGGTTAATACAGCATACTGCTATCAGACTGCTGACTGTGTGAGAGGGTTAATACAGCACACTGCTATCAGACTGCTGTCTGTGTGTGCGGGTTAATACAGCACACTGCTATCAGACTGCTGTCTGTGTGTGAGGGTTAATACAGCACACTGCTATCAGACTGCTGTCTGTGTGTGTGGGTTAATACAGCACACTGCTATCAGACTGCTGACCATGTGTGAGAGGGTTAATACAGCACACTGCTATCAGACTGCTGTCTGTGTGTGCGGGTTAATACAGCACACTGCTATCAGACTGCTGTCTGTGTGTGAGGGTTAATACAGCACACTGCTATCAGACTGCTGTCTGTGTGTGAGGGTTAATACAGCACACTGCTATCAGACTGCTGACTGTGTGTGAGGGTTAATACAGCACACTGCTATCAGACTGCTGTCTGTGTGTGAGGGTTTATACATCACACTGCTATCAGACTGCTGACTGTGTGTGAGGGTTAATATAGCACACTGATATCAGACTGTTGTCTGTGTGTGTGGGTTTATAGAGCAAACTGATATCAGACTGCTGTATGTGAGGGGTAATACAGCGCACTGCTATCAGGCTGCTGACTGTGTGTGAGGGTTAATACAGCACACTGCGATCAGACTGCTGTCTGTGTGTGAGGGTTAATACAGCACACTGCTCTCAGACTGCTGTCTGTGTGTGCGGGTTAATACAGCACACTGCTATCAGACTGCTGTCTGTGTGTGAGGGTTAATACAGCACACTGCTATCAGACTGCTGTCTGTGTGTGAGGGTTAATACAGCACACTGCTATCAGACTGCTGACTGTGTGTGAGGGTTAATACAGCACACTGCTATCAGACGGCTGTCTGTGTGTGAGGTTTAATACAGCACACTGCTATCAGACTGCTGTCTGTGTGTGAGGGTTAATACAGCACACTGCTATCAGACTGCTGACTATTTGTGAGGTTTAATACAGCACACTGCTATCTGACCCCTGTCTGTGTGTGAGGATTAATACAGCACACTGCTATCAGACTGCTGACTGTGTGTGAGGGTTAATGCAGCACACTGCTATCAGACTGCTGACTATTTGTGAGGGTTAATACAGTACACTGCTATCAGACTGCTGACCGTGTGTGAGGGTTAATACAGCACACTGGTATCAGACTGCTGTCTGTGTGTGAGGGTTAATACAGCACACTGCTATCAGACTGCTGACCATGTGTGAGGGTTAATACAGCACACTGATATCAGACTGCTGACTCTGTGACAGGGTTAATACAGCATACTGCTAACAGACTGCCGACTGTGTTTGAGGGTATAATACAACACACTGCTATCAGACTGCTGTCTGTGTGTGAGGGTTAATACAGCACACTGCTATCAGACTGCAGACTGTGTGTGAGGGTTAATACAGCATGCTGCTATCAGACTGCTGTCTGTGTGTGAGAGTTAATACAGCACACTGCTATCAGACTGCTGACTGTGTGTGAGGGTTAATACATCACACTGCTATCAGTCTACGGACTGTGTGAGGGTTAATACAGCACACTGCTCTCATTTTGTGTCAGTGTGAGAGATTTCAAACAGCACACTGCGATCAGACTGCTGACTGTGTGTGAGGGTTAATACAGCACACTGCTATCAGACTGCTGACTGTGTGTGAGGGTTAATACATGACACTGCTATCAGACTTCTGTATGTGTGTGAGGGTTAAGACAGCACACTGATATCAGACTGCTGTCTGTGTGTGAGGGTTAATACAGCACACTGCTATCAGACTGCTGACTGTGTGTGAGGGTTAATACATGACACTGCTATCAGACTGCTGTCTGCGTGTGATGGTTAATACAGCACACTGCTATCAGACTGCTGACTGTGTGTGAGGGTTAATACAGCACACTGCTATCAGACTGCTGTCTGTGTGTGAGGGTTAATACAGCACACTGCTATTAGACTGCTGTCTGTGTGTGAGGGTTAATACACCACACTGGTATCAGACTGCTGACTGTTTATGAGGGTTAATACAGCACATTGCTATCAGACTGCTGTCTGTGTGTGAAGGTTAATACAGCACACTGCTATCAGACTGCTGTCTGTGTGTGAGAGTTAATACAGCACACTGCTATCAGACTGCTGTCTGTGTGTGAGGGTTAATACAGCACACTGCTATCAGACTGCTGTCTGTGTGTGAGGGCTAATACAGCACACTGCTATCAGACTGCTGTGTGTGTGTGAGGGTTAATACAGCACACTGCTATTAGACTGCTGTCTGTGTGTGAGGGTTAATACACCACACATGCTATCAGACTGCTGACTGTGTGTGCGGGTTAATACAGCACACTGCTATCAGACTGCTGACTGTGTGTGAGGGTTAATACACCACACTGCTATCAGACTGCTGACTGTGTGTGAGAGTAAATACAGCACACTGCTATCAGACTGCTGACTGTGTGTGAGGGTTAATACAGCACACTGCTATCAGACTGCTGACTGTGTGTGAGGGTTAATACAGCACACTGATACCAGACTGCTGACCTGCATGAGGGGTACTCATATCCTCTGTGGGAAATTTGCTGGTGCTCTTCAGTTGAGTTAAATCTAGTTCAGCAGGTGGCTGGGATCCTGTGGTGTAGTTCTAGTGCACAGACGGATGAGTGTAGGGAGGGCATGGTCAGGATCTCACAGTCACATGAATCTGCTGGCAGACCGCAAGCTGGTTTGAAGTGTGTTTCCGTCAGCCCCAGGAATAAGGTAGGTGAGCTTGCAGCATGGATAGATACTTGGGGCATCGATGTTGTCACCATTTCGGAGACATGGATAGAGCAGGGTCAGGAATGGATGCTGCAGGTTCCAGGGTATGGATCTTTCATTAAATCAGGGATGCTGCTAGAAGCGGGGGAGGTGTGGCCTTGTTAGTCAAGGACAGTATATCGGTAGTTGAAAGAACTTTTGACGAGGATTTGTCTACTGGGGTGGTATGGGCTGAGGTTAGAAACAGGAGAGGAGAGGTCACACTGCTGGGAGTTTTTTCTAGACCTCCACAAAGTTCCAGGGATGTGAAGGAGAGGATTGGCAAAACGATTCTGGGTAGGAGTGAAAGGGAGAGGGTTGTCATCATGGGGGACTTTAACTTCCCCAACATTGACTGGAAATGCTATAACTCTCGTGTGTCGGATGGATCAGTTTTTGTCCAATGTGTACAGGAGGGTTCCCTGACACAGTATGTTTGAAGGGCCGACAAAGAGGGGAGGCCACACTGGATCTGGTGCTTGGTAATGAACCAGGCCAGGCGTTTGATTTAGTGGTAGGTGAGCACTTTGGAGAGAGTGACCATAATTCAGTTACATTTAGTTTAGCGATGGAAAGGGATAGGTACATGCCACAGGGCAAGAGTTATAGATGGGGGAAGGGCAATTATAAATGATTAGACAAAACCACAAGGCATAGAATGGCGTAGCAAAATACAGGGGATGGGGACAATCGAAATGTGGAGCTGGTTTAAGGAACAGATATTGCGTGTCCTTGATAGGTACGTCCCTGTCAGGCAGGGGGGAAGTGATAAGGTAAGGGAACCCGTGGTTTACGACAGAAATTGCATCTCTTGGTAAGCGGAAGAAGGAGGCCTATGTGACAATGAAATGTGATGCTTCAGATGAGGCGATGGAGAGTTACAGATCAGCTAGGAAGGGTTTAAAGAGAGAGTTAAGAAAAGCAAAGAGAGGACATGAGCTTTCAATACGTATGTGAGGAATAAAAGGATGACTAGGGTACGAATAGGGTCAGTCAAAGACAGAAGTGGGAAGTTGAGTGTGGACCCTGTGGAGATCGGAGAGGTGCTAAACAAAGATTTCTAATCTGTTTTCACTCAGGAAAAGGAGAATATTGTAGAGGAGAAGAATGAGGTACGGGCTATTAGACTAGAAAGGATTGAGGTTAGCAAAGAAGGGGTGTTATCAATTCTATAACGGAGTTATTGGAAAGATGTTGTGAAACTTGAAAGGGTTCAGAAAAGATTTACAAGGATGTTGACAGGGTTGGAGGGTTTGAGCTACAGGGAGAGGCTGAACAGGCTGGGGCTGTTTTCCCTGGAGCGTCGGAGGCTGAGACCTTATAGAGGTTTATAAAATCATGAGGGGCATGGATAGGATAAATAGACAAGGTCTTTTCCCTGGGGTCGGGGAAACTAGAGGGCATAGGTTTAGGGTGAGAGGGGAAAGATGTAAACGAGACCTAAGGGACAATTTTATCACACAGAGGGTGGTACGTGTATGGAATGAGCTGCCAGAGGAAGTGATGGAGGCTGGTACAATTGCATCATTTAAGAGGCTTTTGGATAGGTATATGAATAGGAAGGGTTTGGAGGGATATGGGCCGGATGGGATTTATCCAAGGATTCTCTGGGAAGCTCGTGAGGAGGTGTTGGAGCTTTGGCTTTGATCTTTGAGTCGTCATTGTCTACAGGTTTAGTACCAGAGGACGGGAGGATTGCAAATGTTGTGTCCTTGTTCAAGAAGGGCAGTAGAGATGACCCAGGTAATTATAGAGCAGTGAGCCTTACATCTGTTGTAGGAAAGGTTTTGGAAAGGATTTATAATCATCTAGCAAGCAACAATTTGATTTCGGATAGTCAACATGGTTTCGACAAGGGCAGGTCGTGTTTCACAAACCTCATTGAGCTTTTGAGAAGGTGACCAAGCATGTAGATGAGGGTAGGGCAGTTGATGTGGTGTACGTGGACTTCAGTAAAGCCTTTGATAAGGTTCCACATGGTAGGCTGTGGAGAAAATGCAGAGGCATGAGAGTGAGGGTGATTTAGCAGTTTGGGTTAGAAACTGGCTTTCAGTAAGAAGGCAGCGAGTGGTGGTTGATGGAAAATATTCAGTCTGGAGTCCAGTTACTAGTGATGTGCCACAAGGATCTGTTTTGGGACCACTGCTGTTTGTCATTTTTATAAATGACTTAGATGCAAGCATAGGTAGATGGATTAGTAAGTTTGCAGATGACACTAAAGTCGGTGGAGTGGTGGACAGTGTGGAAGAATGTTACAGGTTGCAGGGGGACTTGGATAAACTGCAGAATTGGGCTGAGAGGTGGCAAATGGAGTTCAATGCAGCTAAATGTGAGGTGATGCACTTTGGGGAAGAATAACAGGAAGGCAGAGTACTGGGTCAATGGAAAGATTCTTGGTCATGTGGATGTGCAGAGGGATCTTGGTGTCCATGTACATAGATCCCTGAAAGTTGCCACCCAGGTTGATAGTGCTGTTAAGAAGGCGTATGGTGTGTTAGGTTTTATTGGTAGAGGGATTGAGTTCCGGAGCCATGATGTCATGCTACAACTGTACAAAACGCTAGTGCAGCCACACTTGGAATATTGTGTACAGTTCTGGTCCCCATATTACAGGAAGGATGTGGAAGCATTGGAAAAGGTGCAGAGGAGATTTACCAGGATGTTGCCTGGTCTGGAGGAAAGGTCTTATGAGGAAAGGCTGAGAGACTTTGGTCTGTTCTCACTGGAAAGAAGGCGGCGAAGAGGAGGGATTTAATAGAGACATACAAGATGATCAGAGGATTAGATAGGGTGGACAGTGAGAGTCTTTTTCCTAGGATGATGCTGTTAGTGTGTACAAGGGCGCATAATTACAAATTGAGGGGTGATCGATTTAAGACGGATGTCAGAGGCAGGTTCTTTACTCAGAGAGTGGTAAGGGCGTGGAATACCCTACCCGCTAATGTAGTCAACTCAGCCACATTAGGGAGATTTAAACTATTCTTAGATAAGCACATGGATGATGATGGGATAGTGTAGGGGGACGAGCTGAGAATAGTTCACAGGTCGGAGCAACATCGAGGGCCGAAGGGCCTCTTCCGCGCTGTATTGTTCTACGCGCTATCTTAATACAGCACACAGCTATCAGACTGTTGTCTGTGTGTGAGAGTTAATACAGCACACAGCTATCAGACTGCTGTCTGTGTGTGAGGGTTAATACAGCACACAGCTATCAGACTGCTGTCTGTGTGTGAGGGTTAATACAGCACTCTGCTATCAGACTGCTGACTGTGTGTGAGGGTTAATACAGCACCCTGCTATCAGACTGCTGACTGTGTGTGAGGGTTAATACAGCATACTGCTATCAGACTGCTTACCGTGTGTGAGGGTTAATACAGCACACTGCTATCAGACTGCTGTCTGTGTGTGAGGGTTAATACAGCACTCTGCTATCAGACTGCTGTCTGTGTGTGAGGGTTAATACAGCATACTGCTATCAGACTGCTTACCGTGTGTGAGGGTTAATACAGCACACTGCTATCAGACTGCTGACTGTGAGTGAGGGTTAATACAGCACACTGCTATCATACTGCTGACTGTGTGTGAGGGTTAATACAGCACACAGCTATCAGACTGCTGTCTGTGTGTGAGGGTTAATACAGCACACAGCTATCAGACTGCTGTCTGTGTGTGAGGGTTAATACAGCACACAGCTATCAGACTGCTGTCTGTGTGTGAGGGTTAATACAGCACACAGCTATCAGACTGCTGTCTGTGTGTGAGGGTTAATGCAGCACACTGCTATCAGACTGCTGTCTGTAGTGAGGGTTAATACAGCACACAGCTATCAGACTGCTGTCTGTGTGTGAGGGTTAACACAGCACACTGCTATCAGACTGCTGTCTGTGTGTGAGGGTTAATACAGCCAACTGCTATCAGACTGCTGTCTGTGTGTGAGGGTTAATACAGCACACAGCTATCAGACTGCTGTCTGTGTGTGAGGGTTAATACAGCACACAGCTATCAGACTGCTGTCTGTGTGTGAGGGTTAATACAGCACACTGCTATCAGACTGCTGTCTGTAGTGAGGGTTAATACAGCACACAGCTATCAGACTGCTGTCTGTGTGTGAGGGTTAATACAGCACACTGCTATCAGACTGCTGTCTGTGTGTGAGGGTTAATACAGCACACTGCTATCAGACTGCTGTCTGTGTGTGAGGGTTAATACAGCACACTGCTATCAGACTGCTGACTGTGTGTGAGGGTTAATACAGCACACTGATATCAGACTGCTCTCTATGTGTGAGGGGTAATACAGCACACTGCTATCAGACTGTTGTCTGTGTGTGAGGGTTAATACAGCACACTGCTATCAGACTGCTGACTGTGTGTGAGGGTTAATACAGCATACTGCTATCAGACTGCTTACCGTGTGTGAGGGTTAATACAGCACACTGCTATCAGACTGCTGACTGTGTGTGAGGGTTAATACAGCACACTGCTATCAGACTGCTGACTGTGTGTGAGGGTTAATACAGCACACTGCTATCAGACTGCTGTCTGTGTGTGAGGGTTAATACAGCACACTGCTATCAGCTTGCTCTCTGTGTGTGAGGGTTAATACAGCACACTGCTATCAGACTGCTCTCTGTGTGTGAGGGTTAATACAGCACACGGCTATCAGACAGCTGACTGTGTGTGAGGGTTAATACAGCACACTGCTATCAGACAGCTGACTGTGTGTGAGAGTTAATACAGCACACTGCTATCAGACTGCTGTCTGTGTGTGAGGGTTAATACAGCACACTGCTATCAGACTGCTGACTGTGTGTGAGAGTTACTACAGCACACTGCTATCAGACTGCTGTCTGTGTGTGAGGGTTAATACAGCACACTGCTATCAGACTGCTGACTGTGTGTGTGAGTTAATACAGCACACTGCTATCAGACTGCTGACTGTGTGTGAGGGTTATTACAGCACACTGCGATCAGACTGCTGTCTGTGTGTAAGGGTTAATACAGCACACTGCTATCAGAATGCTGACTGTGTGTGAGAGTTAATACAGCATATTGCTATCAGACCGCTGTCTGTGTGTGAGGGTTAATACAGCACACTGCTACCAGACTGCTGACTTTGTGTGAGAGTTAATACAGCCCACTGCTATCAGACTGCTGACTGTGTCTGTGAGTTAATACAGCACACTGCTATCAGACTGCTGTCTGTGTGTGAGGGTTAATACAGCACACTGCTATCAGACTGCTGTCTGAGTGTGAGGGTTGTTACAGCACACTGCGATCAGACTGCTGTCTGTGTGTAAGGGTTAATACAGCACACTGCTATCAGACTGCTGTCTGTGTGTGAGGGTTAATACAGCACACTGCTATCAGACTGCTCTCTGTGTGTGAGGGTTAATACAGCACACTGCTATCAGACTGCTGTCTGTGTGTGAGGGTTAATACAGCACACTGCTATCAGACAGCTGACTGTGTGTGAGAGTTAATACAGCACACTGCTATCAGACTGCTGTCTGTGTGTGAGGGTTAATACAGCACACTGCTATCAGACTGCTGACTGTGTGTGAGAGTTACTACAGCACACTGCTATCAGACTGCTGTCTGTGTGTGAGGGTTAATACAGCACACTGCTATCAGACTGCTGACTGTGTGTGTGAGTTAATACAGCACACTGCTATCAGACTGCTGACTGTGTGTGAGGGTTATTACAGCACACTGCGATCAGACTGCTGTCTGTGTGTAAGGGTTAATACAGCACACTGCTATCAGAATGCTGACTGTGTGTGAGAGTTAATACAGCATATTGCTATCAGACCGCTGTCTGTGTGTGAGGGTTAATACAGCACACTGCTACCAGACTGCTGACTTTGTGTGAGAGTTAATACAGCCCACTGCTATCAGACTGCTGACTGTGTCTGTGAGTTAATACAGCACACTGCTATCAGACTGCTGTCTGTGTGTGAGGGTTAATACAGCACACTGCTATCAGACTGCTGTCTGAGTGTGAGGGTTATTACAGCACACTGCGATCAGACTGCTGTCTGTGTGTAAGGGTTAATACAGCACACTGCTATCAGACTGCTGTCTGTGTGTGAGGGTTAATACAGCACACTGCTATCAGACTGCTCTCTGTGTGTGAGGGTTAATACAGCACACTGCTATCAGACTGCTGTCTGTGTGTGAGGGTTAATACAGCACACTGCTATCAGACTGCTGACTGTGTGTGAGGGTTAATACAGCACACTGCTATCAGACTGCTGACTGTGTGTAAGGTTTAATACAGCACACTGCTATCAGACTGCTGTCTGTGTGTGAGGGTTAATACAGCACACTGCTATCAGACTGCTGACAGTGTGTAAGGGTTAATACAGCACACTGCTATCAGACTGCTGTCTGTGTGTGAGGGTTAATACAGCACACTGCTATCAGACTGCTGACTGTGTGTAAGGGTTAATACAGCACACTGCTATCAGACTGCTGTCTGTGTGTGAGGGTTAATACAGCACACTGCTATCAGACTGCTGACTGTGTGTGAGTGTTAATACAGCACACTGCTATCAGACTGCTGACTGTGTGTGAGGGTTAATACAGCACACTGCTATCAGACTGCTGACCGTGTGTGAGGGTTAATACAGCACACTGCTATCAGACTGCTGACTGTGTGTGAGGGTTAATACAGCACACTGCTATCAGACTGCTGTCTGTGTGTGAGGGTTAATACAGCACACTGCTATCAGACTGCTGTCTGTGTGTGAGGGTGAATACAGCACACTGCTATCAGACTGCTGTCTGTGTGTGAGGGTTAATACAGCACACTGCTATCAGACTGCTGTCTGTGTGTGAGGGTTAATACAGCACACTGCGATCAGACTGCTGTCTGTGTGTAAGGGTTAATACAGCACACTGCTATCAGACTGCTGTCTGTGTGTGAGGGTTAATACAGCACACTGCTATCAGACTGCTGACTGTGTGTGAGGGTTAATACAGCACACTGCTATCAGACTGCTGTCTGTGTGTGAGGGTTATTACAGCACACTGCGATCAGAATGCTGACTGTGTGTAAGGGTTAATACAGCACACTGCTATCAGACTGCTGTCTGTGTGTGAGGGTTAATACAGCACACTGCTATCAGACTGCTGACTGTGTGTGAGGGTTAATACAGCACACTGCTATCAGACAGCTGACTGTGTGTGAGGGTTAATACAGCACACTGCGATCAGACTGCTGTCTGTGTGTGAGGGTTAATACAGCACACTGCTATCAGACTGCTGACAGTGTGTGAGGGTTATTACAGCACACTGCGATCAGACTGCTGTCTGTGTGTGAGGGTTAATACAGCACACTGCTATCAGACTGCTGTCTGTGTGTGAGGGTTAATACAGCACACTGCTATCAGACTGCTGACTGTGTGTGAGGGTTAATACAGCACACTGCTATCAGACTGCTGTCTGTGTGTGAGGGTTAATACAGCACACTGATATCAGACTGCTCTCTATGTGTGAGGGTTAATACAGCACACGGCTATCAGACAGCTGACTGTGTGTGAGGGTTAATACAGCACACTGCTAACAGACTGCTCTGTGTGTGTGAGGGTTAATACAGCACACTGCTATCAGACAGCTGACTGTGTGTGAGAGTTCATCCAGCACACTACTATCAGACTGCAGTCTGTGTGTGAGGGTTAATACAGCACACTGCTATCAGACTGCTGACTGTGTGTGAGAGTTAATACAGCACACTGCTATCAGACTGCTGACAGTGTGTGAGGGTTAATACAGCACACTGCTATCAGACTGCTGACTGTGTGTGTGAGTTAATACAGCACACTGCTATCAGACTCCTGACTGTGTGTGAGGGTTAATACAGCACACTGCTATCAGACTGCTGTCTGTGTGTGAGGGTTAATACAGCACACTGATATCAGACTGCTCTCTATGTGTGAGGGTTAATACAGCACACTGCTATCAGACTGCTGTCTGTGTGTGAGGGTTAATACAGCACACTGGTATCAGACTGCTGACTGTGTGTGTGAGTTAATACAGCACACTGCTCTCAGACTGCTGTCTGTGTGTGAGGGTTAATACAGCACACTGCTATCAGACAGCTGACTGTGTGTGAGAGTTAATACAGCACACTGCTATCAGACTGCTGTCTATGTGTGAGGGTTAATACAGCACACTGCTATCAGACTGCTGACTGTGTGTGAGAGTTAATACAGCACACTGCTGTCAGACTGCTGTCTGTGTGTGAGGGTTAATACAGCACACTGCTATCAGACTGCTGACTGTGTGTGTGAGTTAATACAGCACACTGCTATCAGACTGCTGACTGTGTGTGAGGGTTATTACAGCACACTGCGATCAGACTGCTGTCTGTGTGTAACGGTTAATACAGCACACTGCTATCAGACAGCTGACTGTGTGTCAGAGTTAATACAGCATATTGCTATCAGACTGCTGTCTGTGTGTGAGGGTTAATACAGCTCACTGCTATCAGACTGCTGACTTTGTTTGAGAGTTAATACAGCACACTGCTATCAGACTGCTGTCTGTGTGTGAGGGTTAATACAGCACACTGCTGTCAGACTGCTGACTGTGTGTGTGAGTTAATACAGCACACGGCTATCAGACTGCTGTCTGTGTGTGAGGGTTAATACAGCACACTGCTATCAGACTGCTGACTGTGTGTAAGGGTTAATACAGCACACTGCTATCAGACTGCTGTCTGTGTGTGAGGGTTAATACAGCACACTGCTATCAGACTGCTGACTGTGTGTGAGGGTTAATACAGCACACTGCTATCAGACTGCTGACTGTGTGTAAGGGTTAATACAGCACACTGCTATCAGACTGCTGTCTGTGTGTGAGGGTTAATACAGCACACTGCTATCAGACTGCTGACAGTGTGTGAGGGTTATTACAGCACACTGCTATCAGACTGCTGACAGTGTGTGAGGGTTATTACAGCACACTGCTATCAGACTGCTGTCTGTGTGTGAGGGTTAATACAGCACACTGCTATCACACTGCTCTCTGTGTGTGAGGGTTATTACAGCACACTGCTATCAGACTGCTGACTGTGTGTGAGGGTTAATATAGCACACTGCTATCAGACTGCTCTCTGTGTGTGAGGGTTAATACAGCACACTGCTATCAGACTGCTGACAGTGTGTGAGGGTTATTACAGCACACTGCTATCAGACAGCTGACTGTGTGTGAGGGTTAATACAGCACACTGCTATCAGACTGCTCTCTGTGTGTGAGGGTTAATACAGCACACTGCTATCAGACAGCTGACTGTGTGTGAGGGTTAATACAGCACACTGCTATCAGACTGCTGACTGTGTGTGAGGGTTAATACAGCACACTGCTATCAGACTGCTGACTGTGTGTGAGGGTTAATACAGCACACTGCTATCAGACAGCTGACTGTGTGTGAGGGTTAATACAGCACACTGCTATCAGGCTGCTGACTGTGTGTGAGGGTTAATACAGCACACTGCTATCAGACTGCTGACCGTGTGTGAGGGTTAATACAGCACACTGCTATCAGACTGCTGACTGTGTGTGAGGGTTAATGCAGCACACGGCTATCAGACTGCTGACTGTGTGTGAGGGTTAATACAGCACACTGCTATCAGACTGCTCTCTGTGTGTGAGGGTTAATACAGCACACTGCTATCAGACAGCTGACTGTGTGTGAGGGTTAACACAGCACACTGCTATCAGACTGCTGTCTGTGTGTGAGGGTTAATACCGCACACTGATATCAGACTGCTCTCTGTGTGTGAGGGTTAATATAGCACACTGCTATCAGACTGCTGTCTGTGTGTGAGGGTTAATACAGCACACTGCTATCAGACTGCTGTCTGTGTGTGAGGGTTAATACAGCACACTGCTATCAGACTGCTGTCTGTGTGTGAGGGTTAATACAGCACACTGCTGCCAGACTGCTGCCTGTGTGTGAGGGTTAATACAGCACACTGCTATCAGACTGCTGACTGTGTGTGTGAGTTAATACAGCACACTGCTATCAGACTGCTGACTGTGTGTGAGGGTTATTACAGCACACTGCGATCAGACTGCTGTCTGTGTGTAACGGTTAATACAGCACACTGCTATCAGACAGCTGACTGTGTGTCAGAGTTAATACAGCATATTGCTATCAGACTGCTGTCTGTGTGTGAGGGTTAATACAGCTCACTGCTATCAGACTGCTGACTTTGTTTGAGAGTTAATACAGCACACTGCTATCAGACTGCTGTCTGTGTGTGAGGGTTAATACAGCACACTGCTGTCAGACTGCTGACTGTGTGTGTGAGTTAATACAGCACACTGCTATCAGACTGCTGTCTGTGTGTGAGGGTTAATACAGCACACTGCTATCAGACTGCTGACTGTGTGTAAGGGTTAATACAGCACACTGCTATCAGACTGCTGTCTGTGTGTGAGGGTTAATACAGCACACTGCTATCAGACTGCTGACTGTGTGTGAGGGTTAATACAGCACACTGCTATCAGACTGCTGACTGTGTGTAAGGGTTAATACAGCACACTGCTATCAGACTGCTGTCTGTGTGTGAGGGTTAATACAGCACACTGCTATCAGACTGCTGACAGTGTGTGAGGGTTATTACAGCACACTGCTATCAGACTGCTGACAGTGTGTGAGGGTTATTACAGCACACTGCTATCAGACTGCTGTCTGTGTGTGAGGGTTAATACAGCACACTGCTATCACACTGCTCTCTGTGTGTGAGGGTTATTACAGCACACTGCTATCAGACTGCTGACTGTGTGTGAGGGTTAATATAGCACACTGCTATCAGACTGCTCTCTGTGTGTGAGGGTTAATACAGCACACTGCTATCAGACTGCTGACAGTGTGTGAGGGTTATTACAGCACACTGCTATCAGACAGCTGACTGTGTGTGAGGGTTAATACAGCACACTGCTATCAGACTGCTCTCTGTGTGTGAGGGTTAATACAGCACACTGCTATCAGACAGCTGACTGTGTGTGAGGGTTAATACAGCACACTGCTATCAGACTGCTGACTGTGTGTGAGGGTTAATACAGCACACTGCTATCAGACTGCTGACTGTGTGTGAGGGTTAATACAGCACACTGCTATCAGACAGCTGACTGTGTGTGAGGGTTAATACAGCACACTGCTATCAGGCTGCTGACTGTGTGTGAGGGTTAATACAGCACACTGCTATCAGACTGCTGACCGTGTGTGAGGGTTAATACAGCACACTGCTATCAGACTGCTGACTGTGTGTGAGGGTTAATGCAGCACACGGCTATCAGACTGCTGACTGTGTGTGAGGGTTAATACAGCACACTGCTATCAGACTGCTCTCTGTGTGTGAGGGTTAATACAGCACACTGCTATCAGACAGCTGACTGTGTGTGAGGGTTAACACAGCACACTGCTATCAGACTGCTGTCTGTGTGTGAGGGTTAATACCGCACACTGATATCAGACTGCTCTCTGTGTGTGAGGGTTAATATAGCACACTGCTATCAGACTGCTGTCTGTGTGTGAGGGTTAATACAGCACACTGCTATCAGACTGCTGTCTGTGTGTGAGGGTTAATACAGCACACTGCTATCAGACTGCTGTCTGTGTGTGAGGGTTAATACAGCACACTGCTGCCAGACTGCTGCCTGTGTGTGAGGGTTAATACAGCACACTGCTGTCAGACTGCTGACTGTGTGTGAGGGTTAATACAGCACACTGCTGTCAGACTGCTGACTGTGTGTGAGGGTTAATACAGCACACTGCTGCCAGACTGCTGCCTGTGTGTGAGGGTTAATACAGCACACTGCTGCCAGACTGCTGCCTGTGTGTGAGGGTTAATACGGCACACTGCTATCAGACTGCTGTCTGTGTGTGAGGGTTAATACAGCACACTGCTATCAGACTGCTGCCTGTGTGTGAGGGTTAATACAGCACACTGCTATCAGACTGCTGACTGTGTGTGAGGGTTAATACAGCACACTGCTATCAGACTGCTGACTGTGTGTGAGGGTTAATACAGCACACTGCTGCCAGACTGCTGCCTGTGTGTGAGGGTTAATACAGCACACTGCTATCAGACTGCTGTCTGTGTGTGAGGGTTAATACAGCACACTGCTATCAGACTGCTGCCTGTGTGTGAGGGTTAATACAGCACACTGCTATCAGACTGCTGACTGTGTGTGAGGGTTAATACAGCACACTGCTATCAGACTGCTGACTGTGTGTGAGGGTTAATACAGCACACTGCTGCCAGACTGCTGCCTGTGTGTGAGGGTTAATACGGCACACTGCTATCAGACTGCTGTCTGTGTGTGAGGGTTAATACAGCACACTGCTATCAGACTGCTGCCTGTGTGTGAGGGTTAATACAGCACACTGCTATCAGACTGCTGACTGTGTGTGAGGGTTAATACAGCACACTGCTATCAGACTGCTGTCTGTGTGTGAGGGTTAATACAGCACACTGCTATCAGACTGCTGACAGTGTGTAAGGGTTAATACAGCACACTGCTATCAGACTGCTGTCTGTGTGTGAGGTTTCATACAGCACACTGCTATCAGACTGCTGACTGTGTGTAAGGGTTATTACAGCACACTGCTACCAGACTGCTGACTTTGTGTGAGAGGAAAAACAGCCCACTGCTATCAGACTGCTGACTGTGTCTGTGAGTTAATACAGCACACTGCTATCAGACTGCTGTCTGTGTGTGAGGGTTAATACAGCACACTGCTATCAGACTGCTGTCTGAGTGTGAGGGTTATTACAGCACACTGCTATCAGACTGCTGTCTGTGTGTAAGGGTTAATACAGCACACTGCTATCAGACTGCTGTCTGTGTGTGAGGGTTAATACAGCACACTGCTATCAGACTGCTCTCTGTGTGTGAGGGTTAATACAGCACACTGCTATCAGACTGCTGTCTGTGTGTGAGGGTTAATACAGCACACTGCTATCAGACTGCTGACTGTGTGTGAGAGTTAATACAGCACTCTGCTATCAGACTGCTGACTGTGTGTGAGGGTTAATACAGCACACTGATATCAGACTGCTGACTGTGTGTGAGAGTTAATACAGCACTCTGCTATCAGACTGCTGTCTGTGTGTGAGGGTTAATACAGCACACTGGTATCAGATTGCTGACTGTGTGTGAGAGTTAATACAGCACACTGCTGCCAGACTGCTGCCTGTGTGTGAGGGATAAAACTGCACAATTCTACCAAATTGCACTCTCCATTCAAACAGTCACCTACAGATACAACTCACTCACAAGCAATGTTGCACGACTCTGCCTTAAGTGAATGTTTTCACGTTGTTGGGGATTTTAACCTGCGTTGTAATCGATTGAAATGTCAAATACAGTCACCTTGCAATTGTCTCTGAAGTCCTGCTGGCCAGCCATCTTTCCCTCCTTTTGCAATCCAGCCTTGTGGAATTTTAGTAAAATTTGCAACGTGTAAACTCGGTTGCTCCTGCTCCCTCAACCTCACGGTGGGTACGTTCCAAGGCTCATGCACCAGTGACACCGCAACGTCAGAAACACTCAAAAGGGCTGGCTTGTACGATGAGGGTGTGTCGATCCCGTGGGCTCTGTGCTGCTTCCCTTGGCAGGTGGACGGCTGCAGATAGTACTGACTGAGAGTGAGGGAGGGCGCACTGCTCTGAGCTGGCCGTGCCCCTTCCTCACATTGACAACGCGTAGTTGTGCCAATGGAATCAGCTTCACGGTGCATGGTTTCCAATTTTGTTCAGGCAGGCTCCTCAAAGCCTGAAGCCAGGGCAGCTCATCCACGAGTCAAGAGCTGCTAAGGTGTCTCAGGGGGGTTAGCACTCCTGCCTCACCGCGCCACCGACCCGAGTTTGATTCCACCCTTGGCCGAACCCCTGTGTGGACTTTGCACGTCCCCACCGTGACTGCCTCCAAGAGTTCTGTCTCTCCAAGACTCAGGTTTCCTCCCTCAGTCCCAACACTGCCGCACTCCCTCAGTACTGACCTTCCGACAGTGCGGCACTCCCTCAGTACTGACCCTCCGACAGTGCGGCACTCCCTCAGTACTGACCCTCCGACAGTGCGGCGCTCCCTCAGTACTGACCCTCCGACAGTGCGGCGCTCCCTCAGTACTGATCCTCCGACAGTGCGGCACTCCCTCAGCACTGACCCTCCGACAATGTGCCACTCCCTCAGCACTCACCCTCTGACAGTGCGACACTCCCTCAGTACTGACGCTCGGACAGTGCAGCACTCCCTCAGTACTGACCCTCGGACAGTGCAGCACTCCCTCAGTACTGACCCTGTGGCAGTGTGGCACTCCCTCAACACTGACCCTCCAACAGTGCGGCACTCCCTCAGTACTGTGTCCCTCTGACAGTGCGGCACTCCCTTAGCACTGACCCTCTGACAGTGCGGCACTCCCTCAGTACTGACCCTCGGACAGTGCAGCACTCCCTCAGTACTGACCCTGTGGCAGTGTGGCACTCCCTCAACACTGACCCTCCGACAGTGCGGCACTCCCTCAGTATGGACCCTCTGACAGTGCGGCGCTCCCTCAGTACTGTCCCTCCGACAGTGCGGCACTCCCTCAGTACTGACCCTCCGACAGTGCGGCCCTCCCTCAGTACTGACCCTCCGACAGTGCGGCGCTCCCTCAGTACTGACCCTCCGACAGTGCGGCGCTCCCTCAGTACTGATCCTCCGACAGTGCGGCACTCCCTCAGCACTGACCCTCCGACAATGTGCCACTCCCTCAGCACTCACCCTCTGACAGTGCGACACTCCCTCAGTACTGACGCTCGGACAGTGCAGCACTCCCTCAGTACTGACCCTCGGACAGTGCAGCACTCCCTCAGTACTGACCCTGTGGCAGTGTGGCACTCCCTCAACACTGACCCTCCGACAGTGCGGCACTCCCTCAGTACTGTGTCCCTCTGACAGTGCGGCACTCCCTTAGCACTGACCCTCTGACAGTGCGGCACTCCCTCAGTACTGACCCTCGGACAGTGCAGCACTCCCTCAGTACTGACCCTGTGGCAGTGTGGCACTCCCTCAACACTGACCCTCCGACAGTGCGGCACTCCCTCAGTATGGACCCTCTGACAGTGCGGCGCTCCCTCAGTACTGTCCCTCCGACAGTGCGGCACTCCCTCAGTACTGACCCTCCGACAGTGCGGCCCTCCCTCAGTACTGACCCTCCGACAGTGCGGCAGTCCCTCAGTACTGACCCTGTGACAGTGCAGCACTCCCTTAGCACTGACCCTCTGACAGTGTGGCGCTCCCTCAGTACTGACCCTCCGACAGTGCGGCACTCCCTCAGCACTGACCCTCCGACAGTGCGCCGCACTCCCTCAGTACTGACCCTCGGACAGTGCAGCACTCCCTCAGTACTGACCCTGTGGCAGTGTGGCACTCCCTCCACTGACCCTCCGAAAGTGCGGCACTCCCTCAACACTGACCCTCCGACAGTGCGGCACTCCCTCAGTACGGACCCTCTGACAGTGTGGCGCTCCCTCAGTACTGACCCTCCGATAGTGCGGCACTCCCTCAGTACTGAGCCTCCGACATCGCGGCGCTCCCTCAGCACTGACCCTCTGACAGTGCGGCACTCCCTCAGTACTGACCCTCCGACAGTGCAGCACTCCCTCAGTACTGAGCCTCCGACATCGCGGCGCTCCCTCAATACTGACCCTCTGACAGTGCGGCACTCCCTCAGTACTGACCCACCGACAGTGCGGCACGCCCTCAATACTGACCCTCCGACCGTACGGCACTCCCTCAGTACTGACCCTCCGACAGCGCAGCACTCCCTCAATACTGACCCTGTGACAGTGCAGCACTCCCTCAGAACTGACCCTCCGACAGTGCGGCACTCCCTCAGCACTGACCCTCCGACAGTGCGGCGCTCCCTCAGCACTGACCCTCCGACAATGTGCCACTCCCTCAGCACTCACCCTCTGACAGTGCGACACTCCCTCAGTACGGACCCTCTGACAATGTGGCACTCCCTTAGCACTCACCCTCCGACAGTGCGGCACTCCCTTTGTACGGACCCTCTGACAGTGCGGCACTCCCTCAGCACTGCGCCTCCGACAGCTCAGCGCTCCCTCAGTACTGACCCTCTGACAGTGCGGCACTCCCTCAGCACTGCGCCTCCGACAGCTCAGCGCTCCCTCAGTACTGACCCTCCGACAATGTGGCACTCCCTCAGCACTGACCCTCCGACAGTGCGGCACTCCCTCAGCACTGACCCTCTGACAGTGCGGCACTCCCTCAACACTGACCCTCCGACAGTGCAGCACTCCCTCAGTACGGACCCTCTGACAGTGTGGCGCTCCCTCAGTACTGACCCTCCGACAGTGCGGCACTCCCTCAGTACTGAGCCTCCGACATCGCGGCGCTCCCTCAGCACTGACCCTCTGACAGTGCGGCACTCCCTCAGTACTGACCCTCCGACAGTGCGGCACTCCCTCAGTACTGAGCCTCCGACATCGCGGCGCTCCCACGGCACTGACCCTCCGACAGCGTGGCGCTCCCTCAATACTGACCCTCTGACAGTGCGGCGCTGCCTCAGTACTGACCCTCCGACCGTACGGCACTCCCTCAGTACTGACCCTGTGACAGTGCGGCACTCCCTCAGTACTGACCCTCCGACAGTGCGGCACTCCCTCAGCACTGACCCTCCGACAGTGCGGCACTCCCTCAGCACTGACCCTCCGACAATGTGCCACTCCCTCAGCACTCACCCTCTGACAGTGCGACACTCCCTCAGTACGGACCCTCCGACAATGTGGCACTCCCTCAGCACTCACCCTCCGACAGTGCGGCACTCCCTCAGTACTGACCCTCCGACAGTGTGGCACTCCCTCAGTACTGACCCTCTGACAGTGCGGCGCTCCCTCAGTACTGACCCTCCGACAGTGTGGCACTCCCTCAGTACGGACCCTCCGACAATGTGGCACTCCCTCAGCACTGACCCTCCGACAGTGCGGCACTCCCTCAGCACTGACCCTCTGACAGTGCGGCACTCCCTCAACACTGACCCTCCGACTGTGCGGCACTCCCTCAGTACGGACCCTCTGTCAGTGTGCCGCTCACTCAGTACTGACCCTCCGACAGCGCGGCACTCCCTCAGGACAGACCCTCTGACAGTGTGGCACTCCCTCAGTACTGACCCTCCGACAGTGCGGCACTCCCTCAGTACTGGCCAGCCGACAGTGTGGCACTCCCTCACTACTGACCCTCTGACAGTGCAGCACTCCCTCAATACTGACCCTCTGACAGTGCGGCACTCCTTCAGTACTGACCCTCCGACAGTGCGGCACTCCCTCAGCACTGACCCTCCGACAGTGCGGCACTCCCTCAGCACTGACCCTCCGACAGTGCGGCACTCCCTCAGCACTGACCCTCCGACAGTGTGGCGCTCCCTCAGTACTGACCCTCTGACAGTGCGGCACTCCCTCAATACTGACCCTCTGACAGTGCGGCACTCCCTCAGTACTGACCCTCCGACAGTGCGGCACTCCCTCAGTACTGACCCTCCGACAGTGCGGCACTCCCTCAGTACTGACCCTCTGACAGTGCAGCACTCCCTTAGCCCTGACCCTCTGACAGTGCGGCACTCCCTCAGTACTGAACCTCGGACAGTGCAGCACTCCCTCCGTACTGACCCTGTGACAGTACGGCACTCTCTCAGCACTGACCCTCCTACAGTGCGGCACTCCCTCAACACTGATCCTCCCACAGTGTGGCGCTCCCTCAATACTGACCCTCCGACCGTACGGCGCTCCCTCAATAATGACCCTCTGACAGAGCGGCGCTGCCTCAGTACTGACCCTCCGACAGTGCGGCACTCCCTCAGTACTGACCCTCCGACCGTACGGCACTCCCTCAGTACTGACCCTCCGACAGTGCGGCACCCCCTCAGCATTGACCCTCTGACAGTGCGGCACTCCCTCAGTACTGACCCTCGGACAGTGCAGCACTCCCTCAGTACTGACCCTCCAACAGTGCGGCACTCCCTCAGTACTGACCCTCCGACAGTGCGGCACTCCCTCAGTACTGACCCTCCGACAGTGCGGCACTCCCTCAGCACTGACCCTCCGACAGTGCGGCACTCCCTCAATACTGACCGTCCGACAGTGTGGCACTCCCTCAGTACTGACCCTCTGACAGTGCAGCACTCCCTCAATACTGTGTCCCTGTGACAGTGCAGTGCTCCCTTAGTACTGACCCTCTGACAGTGCGGCACTCCCTCAGTACTGACCCTGTGACAGTGCAGCACTCCCTCAGTACTGACCCTCTGACAGTGCGGCACTCCCTCAATACTGACCGTCCGACAGTGTGGCACTCCCTCAGTACTGACCCTCCGACAGTGCGGCACTCCCTCAGTACTGCGTCCCTCTGACAGTGCGGCACTCCCTCAGCACTGACCCTCTGACAGTGCGGCACTCCCTCAGTACTGACCCTCGCACAGTGCAGCACTCCCTCAGTACTGACCCTGTGGCAGTGTGGCACTCCCTCAACACTGACCCTCCGACAGTGCGGCACTCCCTCAGTATGGACCCTGTGACAGTGCAGCACTCCCTTTGCACTGACCCTCTGACAGTGTGGCGCTCCCTCAGTACTGACCCTCCGACAGTGCGGCGCTCCCTCAGCACTGACCCTCCGACAGTGCGGCGCTCCCTCAGTACTGACCATGTGACAGTGCGGCACTCCCTCCACTGACCCTCCGAAAGTGCGGCACTCCCTCAACACTGACCCTCCGACAGTGCGGCACTCCCTCAGTACGGACCCTCTGACAGTGTGGCGCTCCCTCAGTACTGACCCTCCGACAGTGCGGCACTCCCTCAGTACTGAGCCACCGACATTGCGGCGCTCCCTCAGCACTGACCCTCTGACAGTGCGGCACTCCCTCAGTACTGACCCTCCGACAGTGCGACACTCCCTCAGTACTGACCCTCCGACAGTGCGGCACTTGCTCAATACTGACCCTCCGACCGTACGGCACTCCCTCAGTACTGACCCTCCGACAGCGCAGCACTCCCTCAATACTGACCCTGTGACAGTGCGGCACTCCCTCAGCACTGACCCTCCGACAATGTGCCACTCCCTCAGCACTCACCCTCTGACAGTGCGACACTCCCTCAGTACGGACCCTCCGACAATGTGCCACTCCCTCAGCACTCACCCTCTGACAGTGCGGCACTCCCTCAGTACGGACCCTCTGACAGTGCGGCACTCCCTCAGCACTGCGCCTCCGACAGCTCGGCACTCCCTCAGTACTGACCCTCCGACAGTGCGGCACTTGCTCAATACTGACCCTCCGACCGTACGGCACTCCCTCAGTACTGACCCTCCGACAGCGCAGCACTCCCTCAATACTGACCCTGTGACAGTGCAGCACTCCCTCAGAACTGACCCTCCGTCAGTGCGGCACCCCCTCAGCACTGACCCTCCGACAGTGCGGCACCCCCTCAGCACTGACCCTCCGACAGTGCGGCACTCCCTCAGCACTGACCCTCCGACAATGTGCCACTCCCTCAGCACTCACCCATTGACAGTGCGGCACTCCCTCAGTACTGACCCTCCGACAGTGCGGCACTCCCTCAGTACTGACCCTCCGACAATGTGGCACTCCCTCAGCACTGACCCTCCGACAGTGCGGCACTCCCTCTGCACTGACCCTCTGACAGTGCGGCACTCCCTCAGTCCTGACCCTCTGACAGTGCGGCACTCCCTCAGTCCTGACCCTCCGACAGCGCGGCGCTCCCTCAGTCCTGACCCTCTGACAGTGCAGCACTCCCTCAGCCCTGACCCTCCGACAGTGCGGTGCTCCCTCAGTACTGACCCTCCGACAGTGCGGCGCTCCCTCAGTCCTGACCCTACGACAGCGCGGCGCTCCCTCAGCCCTGACCCTCTGACAGTGCGGCGCTCCCTCAGTACTGACCCTCCGACCGTGCGGTGCTCCCTCAGTCCTGACCCTCCGACAGTGTGGCGCTCCCTCAGTACTGACCCTCCGACAGCGCGGCACTCCCTCAGTACTGACCCTCCGACAGTGTGGCACTCCCTCAGTACTGACCCTCCGACAGTGCGGCACTCCCTCAGTACTGACCCTCCGACAGTGCGGCACTCCCTCAATACTGACCGTCCGACAGTGCGGCGCTCCCTCACTACTGACCCTCCGACAGTGCGGCGCTCCCTCAGTACTGACCCTCCGACAGTGCGGCACTCCCTCAGCACTGACCCTCCGACAGTGCGGCGCTCCCTCACTACTGACCCTCCGACATTGCGGCGCTCCCTCAGTACTGACCCTCCGACAGTGCGGCACTCCCTCAGCACTGACCCTCCGACAGTGCGGCGCTCCCTCACTACTGACCCTCCGACAGTGCGGCGCTCCCTCACTACTGACCCTCCGACAGTGCGGCGCTCCCTCAGTACTGACCCTCCGACAGTGCGGCACTCCCTCAGCACTGACCCTCCGACAGTGCGGCGCTCCCTCACTACTGACCCTCCGACAGTGCGGCACTCCCTCAGTACTGGCCCTCCGACTGTGCGGCACTCCCTCAGCACTGATCCTCCGACAGTGCGGCACTCCCTCAGTACTGACCCTCTGACAGTGCTGCACTCCCTCAGTACTGACCCTCCGACAGTGCGGCACTCCCTCAGCACTGACCCTCCGACAGTGCGGCGCCCCCACAGGACTGATCCTCCGACAGTGCAGCACTCCCTCACCACTGACCCTCCGACAGTGCAGCACTCCCTCACCACTGACCCACCGACAGTGCGGCACTCCCTCAGTACTGACCCTCTGACAGTGCAGCACTCCCTCACCACTGACCCTCCGACAGTGCAGCACTCCCTCACCACTGACCCTCCGACAGTGCAGCACTCCCTCAGCACTGACCCTCCGACAGTGCGGCACTCCCTCAGCACTGACCCTCCGACAATGTGGCATTCCCTCAGCACTGACCATCCGACAGTGCGGCACTCCCTAAGCACTGACCCTCCGACAGTGCGGCACTCCCTCTGTCCTGACCCTCCGACAGCGCGGCGCTCCCTCAGTCCTGACCCTCTGACAGTGCGGCACTCCCTCAGTCCTGACCCTCCGAGAGTGCGGTGCTCCCTCATTACTGACCCTCCGACAGTGCGGCGCTCCCTCAGTCGTGACCCTCCGACAACGCAGCGCTTCCTCAGCCCTGACCCTCTGACAGTGCGGCGCTCCCTCAGTACGGACCCTCCGTCCGTGTGGTGCTCCCTCAGTACTGACCCTCCAAAAGTGCGGCACTCCCTCAGTCCTGACCCACTGACAGTGCCGCACTCCCTCAATACTGACTCGGACAGTGCGGCACTCCCGCAGTACTGACCCTCCGACAGTGTGGCACTCCCTCAGTACTGACCCTCTGACAGTACGGCACTCCCTCACCACTGACCCTCCGACAGTGCAGCACTCTCTCAGCACTAACCCTCCGACAGTGCGGCGCTCCCTCCCTACTGACCCTCCGACAGTGCGGCACTCCCTCAGTACTGGCCCTCCGACTGTGCGGCACTCCCTCAGCACTGATCCTCCGACAGTGCGGCACTCCCTCAGTACTGACCCTCTGACAGTGCTGCACTCCCTCAGTACTGACCCTCCGACAGTGCGGCACTCCCTCAGCACTGACCCTCCGACAGTGCGGCGCTCCCTCAGTACTGACCCTCCGACAGTGCGGCGCTCCCTCAGCACTGACCCTCCGACAGTGCAGCACTCCCTCAGCACTGACCCTCCGACAGTGCGGCGCTCCCTCACTACTGACCCTCCGACAGTGCGGCGCTCCCTCACTACTGACCCTCCGACAGTGCGGCGCTCCCTCACTACTGACCCTCCGACAGTGCGGCGCTCCCTCACTACTGACCCTCCGACAGTGCAGCACTCCCTCAGCACTGACCCTCCGACAGTGCGGCGCTCCCTCACTACTGATCCTCCGACAGTGCAGCACTCCCTCAGTACTGACCCTTCGACAGTGCGGCACTCCCTCAGTACTGACCCTCCGACAGTGCGGCGCTCCCTCAGCACTGTCCCTCTGACAGTGCGGCACTCCCTCAGCACTGACCCTCCGACTGTGCAGCACTCCCTCAGCCCTGACCCTCCGACAGTGCGACACTCCCTCAGTACTGACCCTCCGACAGTGCGGCACTCCCTCAGTACTGACCCTCCGACAGTACGGCGCTCCTTCAGCACTGTCCCTCTGACAGTGCGGCACTCCCTCAGCACTGACCCTCCGACTGTGCAGCACTCCCTCAGCCCTGACCCTCCGACTGTGCAGCACTCCCTCAGCCCTGACCCTCCGACAGTGCGGCACTCCCTCAGTACTGACATTCCAACAGTGCAGCACTCACTCAGCACTGACCCTGTGACAGTGCGGCACTCCCTCAGCACTGTCCCTCCGACAGTGCGGCACTCCCTCAGCACTGACCCTCCGATAGCGCGCCGCTCCCTCAGTACTGACCCTCTGACAGTGCGGCATTCCCTCAGTACTGACTCTCGGACAGTGCAGCACTCCCTCAGTCCTGACCCTCCGACAGCGCGGCGCTTCCTCAGCCCTGACCCTCTGACAGTGCGGCGATCCCTCAGTACTGACCCTCCGACCGTGCGGTGCTCCCTCAGTACTGACCCTCTGACAGTGCCGCACTCCCTCAGTCCTGACCCTCTGACAGTGCCGCACTCCCTCAGTACTGACCCTCGGACAGTGCGGCACTCCCTCAGTACTGACCCTCCGACAGTGCGGCACTCCCTCAGTACTGACCCTCCGACAGTGCGGCACTCCCTCAGTACTGACCCTCCGACAGTGCGGCAGTCCCTCAGCACTGACCCTCCGACTGTGCAGCATTCCCTCAGTACTGACCCTCCGACAGTGCGGCACTCCCTCAGTACTGACATTCCAACAGTGCAGCACTCCCTCAGCACTGACCCTGTGATAGTGCGGCACTCCCTCAGCACTGTCCCTCCGACAGTGCGGCACTCCCTCAGCACTGACCCTCCGACAGTACGGCGCTCCTTCAGTACTGACCCTCCGACAGCGCGCCGCTCCCTCAGTACTGACCCTCTGACAGTGCGGCACTCCCTCAGTACTGACCCTGTGACAGTGCACCACTCCCTTAGCACTGACCCTCTGACAGTGCGGCACTCCCTCAGTACTGACCCTGTGACAGTGCACCACTCCCTCAGCACTGACCCTCGGACAGTGCAGCACTCCCTCAGCACTGACCCTCCGACAGTGCGGCACTCCCTCAACACTGACCCTCCGACAGTGCGGCACTCCCTCAGTACGGACCCTCTGACAGTGCGGCACTCCCTCAGTACTGACCCTCCGACAGTGCGGTGCTCCCTCAGTACTGACCCTCCGACAGTGCGGCGCTCCCTCAGTCCTGACCCTCCGACAGCGCGGCGCTCCCTCAGCCCTGACCCTCTGACAGTGCGGCGCTCCCTCAGTACTGACCCTCCGACCGTGCGGCACTCCCTCAACACTGACCCTCCGACAGTGCGGCACTCCCTCAGTACTGACCCTCTGACAGTGCGGCACTCCCTCAGTACTGACCCTCCGACAGTGCGGTGCTCCCTCAGTACTGACCCTCCGACAGTGCGGCGCTCCCTCAGTCCTGATCCTCCGACAGCGCGGCGCTCCCTCAGCCCTGACCCTCTGACAGTGCGGCGCTCCCTCAGTACTGACCCTCCGACCGTGCGGTGCTCCCTCTGTACTGACGCTCTGACAGTGCTGCACTCCCTCAGTCCTGACCCTCTGATAGTGCCGCACTCCCTCAGTACTGACCCTCGGACAGTGCGGCACCCCCTCAGTACTGACCCTCCGACAGTGTGGCACTCCCTCAGTACTGACCCTCTGACAGTACGGCACTCCCTCACCACTGACCCTCCGACAGTGCGGCACTCTCTCAGCACTGACCCTCCTACAGTGCGGCACTCCCTCAACACTGACCCTCCGACAGTGCGGCACTCCCTCAGTACTGAGCCTCCGACATCGCGGCGCTCCCTCAGTACTGACCCTCCGACAGCGTGGCGCTCCCTCAATAATGACCCTCTGACAGAGCGGCGCTGCCTCAGTACTGACGCTCCGACAGTGCGGCACTCCCTCAGTACAGACCCTCGGACAGTGCAGCACTCCCTCAGTACTGACCCTCCAACAGTGCGGCACTCCCTCACCACTGACCCTCCGACAGTGCGGCACTCCCTCAGTACTGACGCTCCGACAGTGCGGCACTCCCTCAGTACTGACCCTCCGACAGTGCGGCACTCCCTCAGTACTGACCCTCCGACAGTGCGGCACCCCCTCAGCACTGACCCTCTGACAGTGCGGCACTCCCTCAGTACAGACCCTCGGACAGTGCAGCACTCCCTCAGTACTGACCCTCCAACAGTGTGGCACTCCCTCACCACTGACCCTCCGACAGTGCGGCACTCCCTCAGTACTGACCCTCCAACAGTGCGGCACAACCTCACCACTGACCCTCTGACAGTGCGGCACTCCCTCAACACTGACCCTCTGACAGTGCGGCACTCCCTCAACACTGACCCTCCGACAGTGTGGCACTCCCTCAGTACTGACCCTCCGACAGTGCGGCACTCCCTCAGTACTGACCCTCCGACAGTGCGGCGCTCCCTCAGCACTGTCCCTCTGACAGTGCGGCACTCCCTCAGCACTGACCCTCCGACTGTGCAGCACTCCCTTAGCCATGACCCTCCGACAGTGCGGCACTCCCTCAGTACTGACCCTCCGACTGTGCAGCACTCCCTCAGCCCTGACCCTCCGACAGTGCGGCACTCCCTCAGTACTGACCCTCCGACAGTGCGGCACTCCCTCAGTACTGACCCTCCGACAGTGCGGCGCTCCCTCAGCACTGTCCCTCTGACAGTGCGGCACTCCCTCAGCACTGACCCTCCGACTGTGCAGCACTCCCTCAGCCCTGACCCTCCGACAGTGCGGCACTCCCTCAGTACTGACCCTCCGACAGTGCGGCACTCCCTCAGTACTGACCCTCCGACAGTACGGCGCTCCCTCAGCACTGTCCCTCTGACAGTGCGGCACTCCCTCAGCACTGACCCTCCGACTGTGCAGCACTCCCTCAGCCCTGACCCTCCGACAGTGCAGCACTCCCTCAGCACTGTCCCTCTGACAGTGCGGCACTCCCTCAGCACTGACCCTCCGACTGTGCAGCACTCCCTCAGCCCTGACCCTCCGACCGTGCGGCACTCCCTCAGTACTGACATTCCAACAGTGCAGCACTCACTCAGCACTGACCCTGTGACAGTGCGGCACTCCCTCAGCACTGTCCCTCCGACAGTGCGGCACTCCTTCAGTACTGACCCTCTGACAGCGCGCCGCTCCCTCAGTACTGACCCTCTGACAGTGCGGCACTCCCTCAGTACTGACCCTCGGACAGTGCAGCACTCCCTCAGTCCTGACCCTCCGACAGCGCGGCGCTCCCTCAGCCCTGACCCTCTGACAGTGCGGCGATCCCTCAATACTGACCCTCCGACCGTGCGGTGCTCCCTCAGTACTGACCCTCTGACAGTGCCGCACTCCCTCAGTCCTGACCCTCTGACAGTGCCGCACTCCCTCAGTACTGACCCTCGGACAGTGCGGCACTCCCTCAGTACTGACCCTCCGACAGTGCGGCACTCCCTCAGTACTGACCCTCCGACAGTGCGGCACTCCCTCAGTACTGACCCTCCGACAGTGCGGCACTCCCTCAGTACTGACCCTCCGACAGTGCGGCACTCCCTCAGTACTGACCCTCCGACAGTGCGGCACTCCCTCAGTACTGACCCTCCGACAGTGCGGCACTCCCTCAGCACTGACACTCCGACTGTGCAGCACTCCCTCAGTACTGACATTCCGACAGTGCAGCACTCCCTCAGCACTGACCCTCCGACAGTGCGACGCTCCCTCAGCACTGTCCCTCTGACAGTGCGGCACTCCCTCAGCACTGACCCTCCGACTGTGCAGCACTCCCTCAGTTCTGACCCTCCGACAGTGCGGCACTCCCTCAGTACTGACATTCCAACAGTGCAGCACTCCCTCAGCACTGACCCTGTGATAGTGCGGCACTCCCTCAGCACTGTCCCTCCGACAGTACGGCACTCCCTCAGCACTGACCCTCCGACAGTACGGCGCTCCTTCAGTACTGACCCTCCGACAGCGCGCCGCTCCCTCAGTACTGACCCTCTGACAGTGCGGCACTCCCTCAGTACTGACCCTGTGACAGTGCACCACTCCCTTAGCACTGACCCTCTGACAGTGCGGCACTCCCTCAGTACTGACCCTCGGACAGTGCAGCACTCCCTCAGCACTGACCCTCCGACAGTGCGGCACTCCCTCAACACTGACCCTCCGACAGTGCGGCACTCCCTCAGTACGGACCCTCTGACAGTGCGGCACTCCCTCAGTACTGACCCTCCGACAGTGCGGTGCTCCCTCAGTACTGACCCTCCGACAGTGCGGCGCTCCCTCAGTCCTGACCCTCCAACAGCGCGGCGCTCCCTCAGCCCTGACCCTCTGACAGTGCGGCGCTCCCTCAGTACTGACCCTCCGACCGTGCGGCACTCCCTCAACACTGACCCTCCGACAGTGCGGCACTCCCTCAGTACTGACCCTCTGACAGTGCGGCACTCCCTCAGTACTGACCCTCCGACAATGCGGTGCTCCCTCAGTACTGACCCTCCGACAGTGCGGCGCTCCCTCAGCCCTGACCCTCTGACAGTGCGGCGTTCCCTCAGTACTGACCCTCCGACCGTGCGGTGCTCCCTCTGTACTGACGCTCTGACAGTGCTGCACTCCCTCAGTCCTGACCCTCTGATAGTGCCGCACTCCCTCAGTACTGACCCTCCGACCGTGCGGCACTCCCTCAACACTGACCCTCCGACAGTGCGGCACTCCCTCAGTACTGACCCTCTGACAGTGCGGCACTCCCTCAGTACTGATCCTCCGACAATGCGGTGCTCCCTCAGTACTGACCCTCCGACAGTGCGGCGCTCCCTCAGCCCTGACCCTCTGACAGTGCGGCGCTCCCTCAGTACTGACCCTCCGACCGTGCGGTGCTCCCTCTGTACTGACGCTCTGACAGTGCTGCACTCCCTCAGTCCTGACCCTCTGATAGTGCCGCACTCCCTCAGTACTGACCCTCGGACAGTGCGGCACCCCCTCAGTACTGACCCTCCGACAGTGTGGCACTCCCTCAGTACTGACCCTCTGACAGTACGGCACTCCCTCACCACTGACCCTCCGACAGTGCAGCACTCTCTCAGCACTGACCCTCCGACAGTGCGGCACTCCCTCAGTACTGAGCCTCCGACATCGCGGCACTCCCTCAATAATGACCCTCTGACAGAGCGGCGCTGCCTCAGTACTGACGCTCCGACAGTGCGGCACTCCCTCAGTACTGACGCTCCGACAGTGCGGCACTCCCTCAGTACTGACGCTCCGACAGTGCGGCACTCCCTCAGTACTGACCCTCCGACAGTGCGGCACTCCCTCAGTACTGACCCTCCGACAGTGCGGCACCCCCTCAGCACTGACCCTCTGACAGTGCGGCACTCCCTCAGTACAGACCCTCGGACAGTGCGGCACTCCCTCACCACTGACCCTCCGACAGTGCGGCACTCCCTCAGTACTGACCCTCCAACAGTGCGGCACAACCTCACCACTGACCCTCTGACAGTGCGGCACTCCCTCAACACTGACCCTCTGACAGTGCGGCACTCCCTCAACACTGACCCTCCGACAGTGTGGCACTCCCTCAGTACTGACCCTCCGACAGTGCGGCACTCCCTCAGCACTGACCCTCCGACAGTGCGGCGCTCCCTCACTACTGACCCTCCGACAGTGCGGCACTCCCTCAGTACTGGCCCTCCGACTGTGCGGCACTCCCTCAGCACTGATCCTCCGACAGTGCGGCACTCCCTCAGTACTGACCCTCTGACAGTGCTGCACTCCCTCAGTACTGACCCTCCGACAGTGCGGCACTCCCTCAGCACTGACCCTCCGACAGTGCGGCGCCCCCACAGGACTGATCCTCCGACAGTGCAGCACTCCCTCACCACTGACCCTCCGACAGTGCAGCACTCCCTCACCACTGACCCACCGACAGTGCGGCACTCCCTCAGTACTGACCCTCTGACAGTGCAGCACTCCCTCACCACTGACCCTCCGACAGTGCAGCACTCCCTCACCACTGACCCTCCGACAGTGCAGCACTCCCTCAGCACTGACCCTCCGACAGTGCGGCACTCCCTCAGCACTGACCCTCCGACAATGTGGCATTCCCTCAGCACTGACCATCCGACAGTGCGGCACTCCCTAAGCACTGACCCTCCGACAGTGCGGCACTCCCTCTGTCCTGACCCTCCGACAGCGCGGCGCTCCCTCAGTCCTGACCCTCTGACAGTGCGGCACTCCCTCAGTCCTGACCCTCCGAGAGTGCGGTGCTCCCTCATTACTGACCCTCCGACAGTGCGGCGCTCCCTCAGTCGTGACCCTCCGACAACGCAGCGCTTCCTCAGCCCTGACCCTCTGACAGTGCGGCGCTCCCTCAGTACGGACCCTCCGTCCGTGTGGTGCTCCCTCAGTACTGACCCTCCAAAAGTGCGGCACTCCCTCAGTCCTGACCCACTGACAGTGCCGCACTCCCTCAATACTGACTCGGACAGTGCGGCACTCCCGCAGTACTGACCCTCCGACAGTGTGGCACTCCCTCAGTACTGACCCTCTGACAGTACGGCACTCCCTCACCACTGACCCTCCGACAGTGCAGCACTCTCTCAGCACTAACCCTCCGACAGTGCGGCGCTCCCTCCCTACTGACCCTCCGACAGTGCGGCACTCCCTCAGTACTGGCCCTCCGACTGTGCGGCACTCCCTCAGCACTGATCCTCCGACAGTGCGGCACTCCCTCAGTACTGACCCTCTGACAGTGCTGCACTCCCTCAGTACTGACCCTCCGACAGTGCGGCACTCCCTCAGCACTGACCCTCCGACAGTGCGGCGCTCCCTCAGTACTGACCCTCCGACAGTGCGGCGCTCCCTCAGCACTGACCCTCCGACAGTGCAGCACTCCCTCAGCACTGACCCTCCGACAGTGCGGCGCTCCCTCACTACTGACCCTCCGACAGTGCGGCGCTCCCTCACTACTGACCCTCCGACAGTGCGGCGCTCCCTCACTACTGACCCTCCGACAGTGCGGCGCTCCCTCACTACTGACCCTCCGACAGTGCAGCACTCCCTCAGCACTGACCCTCCGACAGTGCGGCGCTCCCTCACTACTGATCCTCCGACAGTGCAGCACTCCCTCAGTACTGACCCTTCGACAGTGCGGCACTCCCTCAGTACTGACCCTCCGACAGTGCGGCGCTCCCTCAGCACTGTCCCTCTGACAGTGCGGCACTCCCTCAGCACTGACCCTCCGACTGTGCAGCACTCCCTCAGCCCTGACCCTCCGACAGTGCGACACTCCCTCAGTACTGACCCTCCGACAGTGCGGCACTCCCTCAGTACTGACCCTCCGACAGTACGGCGCTCCTTCAGCACTGTCCCTCTGACAGTGCGGCACTCCCTCAGCACTGACCCTCCGACTGTGCAGCACTCCCTCAGCCCTGACCCTCCGACTGTGCAGCACTCCCTCAGCCCTGACCCTCCGACAGTGCGGCACTCCCTCAGTACTGACATTCCAACAGTGCAGCACTCACTCAGCACTGACCCTGTGACAGTGCGGCACTCCCTCAGCACTGTCCCTCCGACAGTGCGGCACTCCCTCAGCACTGACCCTCCGATAGCGCGCCGCTCCCTCAGTACTGACCCTCTGACAGTGCGGCATTCCCTCAGTACTGACTCTCGGACAGTGCAGCACTCCCTCAGTCCTGACCCTCCGACAGCGCGGCGCTTCCTCAGCCCTGACCCTCTGACAGTGCGGCGATCCCTCAGTACTGACCCTCCGACCGTGCGGTGCTCCCTCAGTACTGACCCTCTGACAGTGCCGCACTCCCTCAGTCCTGACCCTCTGACAGTGCCGCACTCCCTCAGTACTGACCCTCGGACAGTGCGGCACTCCCTCAGTACTGACCCTCCGACAGTGCGGCACTCCCTCAGTACTGACCCTCCGACAGTGCGGCACTCCCTCAGTACTGACCCTCCGACAGTGCGGCAGTCCCTCAGCACTGACCCTCCGACTGTGCAGCATTCCCTCAGTACTGACCCTCCGACAGTGCGGCACTCCCTCAGTACTGACATTCCAACAGTGCAGCACTCCCTCAGCACTGACCCTGTGATAGTGCGGCACTCCCTCAGCACTGTCCCTCCGACAGTGCGGCACTCCCTCAGCACTGACCCTCCGACAGTACGGCGCTCCTTCAGTACTGACCCTCCGACAGCGCGCCGCTCCCTCAGTACTGACCCTCTGACAGTGCGGCACTCCCTCAGTACTGACCCTGTGACAGTGCACCACTCCCTTAGCACTGACCCTCTGACAGTGCGGCACTCCCTCAGTACTGACCCTGTGACAGTGCACCACTCCCTCAGCACTGACCCTCGGACAGTGCAGCACTCCCTCAGCACTGACCCTCCGACAGTGCGGCACTCCCTCAACACTGACCCTCCGACAGTGCGGCACTCCCTCAGTACGGACCCTCTGACAGTGCGGCACTCCCTCAGTACTGACCCTCCGACAGTGCGGTGCTCCCTCAGTACTGACCCTCCGACAGTGCGGCGCTCCCTCAGTCCTGACCCTCCGACAGCGCGGCGCTCCCTCAGCCCTGACCCTCTGACAGTGCGGCGCTCCCTCAGTACTGACCCTCCGACCGTGCGGCACTCCCTCAACACTGACCCTCCGACAGTGCGGCACTCCCTCAGTACTGACCCTCTGACAGTGCGGCACTCCCTCAGTACTGACCCTCCGACAGTGCGGTGCTCCCTCAGTACTGACCCTCCGACAGTGCGGCGCTCCCTCAGTCCTGATCCTCCGACAGCGCGGCGCTCCCTCAGCCCTGACCCTCTGACAGTGCGGCGCTCCCTCAGTACTGACCCTCCGACCGTGCGGTGCTCCCTCTGTACTGACGCTCTGACAGTGCTGCACTCCCTCAGTCCTGACCCTCTGATAGTGCCGCACTCCCTCAGTACTGACCCTCGGACAGTGCGGCACCCCCTCAGTACTGACCCTCCGACAGTGTGGCACTCCCTCAGTACTGACCCTCTGACAGTACGGCACTCCCTCACCACTGACCCTCCGACAGTGCGGCACTCTCTCAGCACTGACCCTCCTACAGTGCGGCACTCCCTCAACACTGACCCTCCGACAGTGCGGCACTCCCTCAGTACTGAGCCTCCGACATCGCGGCGCTCCCTCAATAATGACCCTCTGACAGAGCGGCGCTGCCTCAGTACTGACGCTCCGACAGTGCGGCACTCCCTCAGTACAGACCCTCGGACAGTGCAGCACTCCCTCAGTACTGACCCTCCAACAGTGCGGCACTCCCTCACCACTGACCCTCCGACAGTGCGGCACTCCCTCAGTACTGACGCTCCGACAGTGCGGCACTCCCTCAGTACTGACCCTCCGACAGTGCGGCACTCCCTCAGTACTGACCCTCCGACAGTGCGGCACCCCCTCAGCACTGACCCTCTGACAGTGCGGCACTCCCTCAGTACAGACCCTCGGACAGTGCAGCACTCCCTCAGTACTGACCCTCCAACAGTGTGGCACTCCCTCACCACTGACCCTCCGACAGTGCGGCACTCCCTCAGTACTGACCCTCCAACAGTGCGGCACAACCTCACCACTGACCCTCTGACAGTGCGGCACTCCCTCAACACTGACCCTCTGACAGTGCGGCACTCCCTCAACACTGACCCTCCGACAGTGTGGCACTCCCTCAGTACTGACCCTCCGACAGTGCGGCACTCCCTCAGTACTGACCCTCCGACAGTGCGGCGCTCCCTCAGCACTGTCCCTCTGACAGTGCGGCACTCCCTCAGCACTGACCCTCCGACTGTGCAGCACTCCCTTAGCCATGACCCTCCGACAGTGCGGCACTCCCTCAGTACTGACCCTCCGACTGTGCAGCACTCCCTCAGCCCTGACCCTCCGACAGTGCGGCACTCCCTCAGTACTGACCCTCCGACAGTGCGGCACTCCCTCAGTACTGACCCTCCGACAGTGCGGCGCTCCCTCAGCACTGTCCCTCTGACAGTGCGGCACTCCCTCAGCACTGACCCTCCGACTGTGCAGCACTCCCTCAGCCCTGACCCTCCGACAGTGCGGCACTCCCTCAGTACTGACCCTCCGACAGTGCGGCACTCCCTCAGTACTGACCCTCCGACAGTACGGCGCTCCCTCAGCACTGTCCCTCTGACAGTGCGGCACTCCCTCAGCACTGACCCTCCGACTGTGCAGCACTCCCTCAGCCCTGACCCTCCGACAGTGCAGCACTCCCTCAGCACTGTCCCTCTGACAGTGCGGCACTCCCTCAGCACTGACCCTCCGACTGTGCAGCACTCCCTCAGCCCTGACCCTCCGACCGTGCGGCACTCCCTCAGTACTGACATTCCAACAGTGCAGCACTCACTCAGCACTGACCCTGTGACAGTGCGGCACTCCCTCAGCACTGTCCCTCCGACAGTGCGGCACTCCTTCAGTACTGACCCTCTGACAGCGCGCCGCTCCCTCAGTACTGACCCTCTGACAGTGCGGCACTCCCTCAGTACTGACCCTCGGACAGTGCAGCACTCCCTCAGTCCTGACCCTCCGACAGCGCGGCGCTCCCTCAGCCCTGACCCTCTGACAGTGCGGCGATCCCTCAATACTGACCCTCCGACCGTGCGGTGCTCCCTCAGTACTGACCCTCTGACAGTGCCGCACTCCCTCAGTCCTGACCCTCTGACAGTGCCGCACTCCCTCAGTACTGACCCTCGGACAGTGCGGCACTCCCTCAGTACTGACCCTCCGACAGTGCGGCACTCCCTCAGTACTGACCCTCCGACAGTGCGGCACTCCCTCAGTACTGACCCTCCGACAGTGCGGCACTCCCTCAGTACTGACCCTCCGACAGTGCGGCACTCCCTCAGTACTGACCCTCCGACAGTGCGGCACTCCCTCAGTACTGACCCTCCGACAGTGCGGCACTCCCTCAGCACTGACACTCCGACTGTGCAGCACTCCCTCAGTACTGACATTCCGACAGTGCAGCACTCCCTCAGCACTGACCCTCCGACAGTGCGACGCTCCCTCAGCACTGTCCCTCTGACAGTGCGGCACTCCCTCAGCACTGACCCTCCGACTGTGCAGCACTCCCTCAGTTCTGACCCTCCGACAGTGCGGCACTCCCTCAGTACTGACATTCCAACAGTGCAGCACTCCCTCAGCACTGACCCTGTGATAGTGCGGCACTCCCTCAGCACTGTCCCTCCGACAGTACGGCACTCCCTCAGCACTGACCCTCCGACAGTACGGCGCTCCTTCAGTACTGACCCTCCGACAGCGCGCCGCTCCCTCAGTACTGACCCTCTGACAGTGCGGCACTCCCTCAGTACTGACCCTGTGACAGTGCACCACTCCCTTAGCACTGACCCTCTGACAGTGCGGCACTCCCTCAGTACTGACCCTCGGACAGTGCAGCACTCCCTCAGCACTGACCCTCCGACAGTGCGGCACTCCCTCAACACTGACCCTCCGACAGTGCGGCACTCCCTCAGTACGGACCCTCTGACAGTGCGGCACTCCCTCAGTACTGACCCTCCGACAGTGCGGTGCTCCCTCAGTACTGACCCTCCGACAGTGCGGCGCTCCCTCAGTCCTGACCCTCCAACAGCGCGGCGCTCCCTCAGCCCTGACCCTCTGACAGTGCGGCGCTCCCTCAGTACTGACCCTCCGACCGTGCGGCACTCCCTCAACACTGACCCTCCGACAGTGCGGCACTCCCTCAGTACTGACCCTCTGACAGTGCGGCACTCCCTCAGTACTGACCCTCCGACAATGCGGTGCTCCCTCAGTACTGACCCTCCGACAGTGCGGCGCTCCCTCAGCCCTGACCCTCTGACAGTGCGGCGTTCCCTCAGTACTGACCCTCCGACCGTGCGGTGCTCCCTCTGTACTGACGCTCTGACAGTGCTGCACTCCCTCAGTCCTGACCCTCTGATAGTGCCGCACTCCCTCAGTACTGACCCTCCGACCGTGCGGCACTCCCTCAACACTGACCCTCCGACAGTGCGGCACTCCCTCAGTACTGACCCTCTGACAGTGCGGCACTCCCTCAGTACTGATCCTCCGACAATGCGGTGCTCCCTCAGTACTGACCCTCCGACAGTGCGGCGCTCCCTCAGCCCTGACCCTCTGACAGTGCGGCGCTCCCTCAGTACTGACCCTCCGACCGTGCGGTGCTCCCTCTGTACTGACGCTCTGACAGTGCTGCACTCCCTCAGTCCTGACCCTCTGATAGTGCCGCACTCCCTCAGTACTGACCCTCGGACAGTGCGGCACCCCCTCAGTACTGACCCTCCGACAGTGTGGCACTCCCTCAGTACTGACCCTCTGACAGTACGGCACTCCCTCACCACTGACCCTCCGACAGTGCAGCACTCTCTCAGCACTGACCCTCCGACAGTGCGGCACTCCCTCAGTACTGAGCCTCCGACATCGCGGCACTCCCTCAATAATGACCCTCTGACAGAGCGGCGCTGCCTCAGTACTGACGCTCCGACAGTGCGGCACTCCCTCAGTACTGACGCTCCGACAGTGCGGCACTCCCTCAGTACTGACGCTCCGACAGTGCGGCACTCCCTCAGTACTGACCCTCCGACAGTGCGGCACTCCCTCAGTACTGACCCTCCGACAGTGCGGCACCCCCTCAGCACTGACCCTCTGACAGTGCGGCACTCCCTCAGTACAGACCCTCGGACAGTGCGGCACTCCCTCACCACTGACCCTCCGACAGTGCGGCACTCCCTCAGTACTGACCCTCCAACAGTGCGGCACAACCTCACCACTGACCCTCTGACAGTGCGGCACTCCCTCAACACTGACCCTCTGACAGTGCGGCACTCCCTCAACACTGACCCTCCGACAGTGTGGCACTCCCTCAGTACTGACCCTCCGACAGTGCGGCACTCCCTCAGTACTGACCCTCCGACAGTGCGGCGCTCCCTCAGCACTGTCCCTCTGACAGTGCGGCACTCCCTCAGCACTGACCCTCCGACTGTGCAGCACTCCCTCAGCCCTGACCCTCCGACAGTGCGGCACTCCCTCAGTACTGACCCTCCGACTGTGCAGCACTCCCTCAGCCCTGACCCTCCGACAGTGCGGCACTCCCTCAGTACTGACCCTCCGACAGTGCGGCACTCCCTCAGTACTGACCCTCCGACAGTGCGGCGCTCCCTCAGCACTGTCCCTCTGACAGTGCGGCACTCCCTCAGCACTGACCCTCCGACTGTGCAGCACTCCCTCAGCCCTGACCCTCCGACAGTGCGGCACTCCCTCAGTACTGACCCTCCGACAGTGCGGCACTCCCTCAGTACTGACCCTCCGACAGTACGGCGCTCCCTCAGCACTGTCCCTCTGACAGTGCGGCACTCCCTCAGCACTGACCCTCCGACTGTGCAGCACTCCCTCAGCCCTGACCCTCCGACTGTGCAGCACTCCCTCAGCCCTGACCCTCCGACAGTGCGGCACTCCCTCAGTACTGACATTCCAACAGTGCAGCACTCACTCAGCACTGACCCTGTGACAGTGCGGCACTCCCTCAGCAATGACCCTCCGACAGTGCGGCGCTCCTTCAGTACTGACCCTCTGACAGCGCGCCGCTCCCTCAGTACTGACCCTCTGACAGTGCGGCACTCCCTCAGTACTGACCCTCGGACAGTGCAGCACTCCCTCAGTCCTGACCCTCCGACAGCGCGGCGCTCCCTCAGCCCTGACCCTCCGACAGCGCGGCGCTCCCTCAGCCCTGACCCTCTGACAGTGCGGCACTCCCTCAGTACTGAGCCTCCGACAGCGCGGCGCTCCGTCAGTACTGACCCTCTGACAGTGTGGCACTCCCTCAGTACTGACCCTCTGACAGTGCGGAACTCCCTCAGTACTGACCCTGTGACAGTGCACCACTCCCTTAGCACTGACCCTCCGACAGTGCGGCACTCCCTCAGCACTGACCCTCCGACAGTGCGGCATTCCCTCAACACTGACCCTCCGACAGTGTGGCGCTCCCTCAGTACTGAGCCTCCGACAGTGCGGCACTCCCTCAGTACGGACCCTCTGACAGTGTGGCGCTCCCTCAGTACTGAGCCTCCGACAGCGCGGCGCTCCCTCAGTCCTGACCCTCTGACAGTGCGGCGCTGCCTCAGTACTGACATTCCGACAGTGCACCCCTCCCTCAGCACTGACCCTCCGACAGTGCGGCACTCCCTCAGCACTGACCCTCCGACAGTGCGGCACTCCCTCAGTACTGACCCTCCGACAGTGCGGCACTCCCTCAGCACTGACCCTCCGACAGTGCGGCACTCCCTCAGTACTGACCCTCCGACAGTGCGGCACTCCCTCAGTACTGACCCTCCGACAGTGCAGCACTCCCTCAGCACTGACCCTCCGACAGTGCGGCGCTCCCTCAGCACTGTCCCTCTGACAGTGCGGCACTCCCTCAGCACTGACCCTCCGACTGTGCAGCACTCCCTCAGTACTGACCCTCCGACAGTGCAGCACTCCCTCAGCACTGACCCTGTGACAGTGCGGCACTCCCTCACCACTGTCCCTCCGACAGTGCGGCACTCCCTCAGCACTGACCCTCCGACAGAGGGGGGACTCCATCAGTACTGCCCCTCCGACAGTGCAGCACTCCCTCAGTACTGGCCCTCCGACAGTGCGGCACTCCCTCAGCACTGATCCTCCGACAGTGCGGCACTCCCTCAGTACTGACCCTCTGACAGTGCTGCACTCCCTCAGTACTGACCCTCCGACAGTGCGGCACTCCCTCAGCACTGACCCTCCGACAGTGCGGCGCTCCCTCAGTACTGACCCTCCGACAGTGCGGCGCTCCCTCAGTACTGACCCTCCGACAGTGCGGCGCTCCCTCACTACTGACCCTCCGACAGTGCGGCGCTCCCTCAGTACTGACCCTCCGACAGTGTGGCGCCCCCACAGGACTGATCCTCCGATAGTGCGGCACTCCCTCAGTACTGACCCTCTGACAGTGCAGCACTCCCTCACCACTGACCCTCCGACAGTGCAGCACTCCCTCACCACTGACCCTCCGACAGTGCAGCACTCCCTCAGCACTGCCCCTCCGACAGTGCGGCACTCCCTCAGCACTGACCCTCCGACAGTGCGGCACTCCCTCAGCACTGACCCTCCGACAATGTGGCATTCCCTCAGCACTGCCCCTCCGACAGTGCGGCACTCCCTCAGTCCTGACCCTCCGACAGCGCGGCGCTCCCTCAGCCCTGACCCTCTGACAGTGCGGCGATCCCTCAGTACTGACCCTCCGACCGTGCGGTGCTCCCTCAGTACTGACCCTCTGACAGTGCCGCACTCCCTCAGTCCTGACCCTCTGACAGTGCCGCACTCCCTCAGTCCTGACCCTCGGACAGTGCGGCACTCCCTCAGTACTGACCCTCCGACAGTGCGGCACTCCCTCAGTACTGACCCTCCGACAGTGCGGCACTCCCTCAGTACTGACCCTCCGACAGTGCGGCAGTCCCTCAGCACTGACACTCCGACTGTGCAGCACTCCCTCAGTACTGACATTCCGACAGTGCAGCACTCCCTCAGCACTGACCCTCCGACAGTGCGACGCTCCCTCAGCACTGTCCCTCTGACAGTGCGGCACTCCCTCAGCACTGACCCTCCGACTGTGCAGCACTCCCTCAGTACTGACCCTCCGACAGTGCGGCACTCCCTCAGTACTGACATTCCAACAGTGCAGCACTCCCTCAGCACTGACCCTGTGATAGTGCGGCACTCCCTCAGCACTGTCCCTCCGACAGTGCGGCACTCCCTCAGCACTGACCCTCCGACAGTACGGCGCTCCTTCAGTACTGACCCTCCGACAGCGCGCCGCTCCCTCAGTACTGACCCTCTGACAGTGCGGCACTCCCTCAGTACTGACCCTGTGACAGTGCACCACTCCCTTAGCACTGACCCTCTGACAGTGCGGCACTCCCTCAGTACTGACCCTCGGACAGTGCAGCACTCCCTCAGCACTGACCCTCCGACAGTGCGGCACTCCCTCAACACTGACCCTCCGACAGTGCGACACTCCCTCAGTACGGACCCTCTGACAGTGCGGCACTCCCTCAGTACTGACCCTCCGACAGTGCGGTGCTCCCTCAGTACTGACCCTCCGACAGTGCGGCGCTCCCTCAGTCCTGACCCTCCGACAGCGCGGCGCTCCCTCAGCCCTGACCCTCTGACAGTGCGGCGCTCCCTCAGTACTGACCCTCCGACCGTGCGGCACTCCTTCAACACTGACCCTCCGACAGTGCGGCACTCCCTCAGTACGGACCCTCTGACAGTGCGGCACTCCCTCAGTACTGACCCTCCGACAGTGCGGTGCTCCCTCAGTACTGACCCTCCGACAGTGCGGCGCTCCCTCAGTCCTGATCCTCCGACAGCGCGGCGCTCCCTCAGCCCTGACCCTCTGACAGTGCGGCGCTCCCTCAGTACTGACCCTCCGACCGTGCGGTGCTCCCTCTGTACTGACGCTCTGACAGTGCTGCACTCCCTCAGTCCTGACCCTCTGATAGTGCCGCACTCCCTCAGTACTGACCCTCGGACAGTGCGGTACCCCCTCAGTACTGACCCTCCGACAGTGTGGCACTCCCTCAGTACTGACCCTCTGACAGTATGGCACTCCCTCACCACTGACCCTCCGACAGTGCAGCACTCTCTCAGCACTGACCCTCCTACAGTGCGGCACTCCCTCAACACTGACCCTCCGACAGTTCGGCACTCCCTCAACACTGAGCCTCCGACATCGCGGCGCTGCCTCAGTACTGACCCTCCGACAGTGCGGCACTCCCTCAGTACTGACCCTCCGACAGTGCGGCACCCCCTCAGCACTGACCCTCTGACAGTGCGGCACTCCCTCAGTACTGACCCTCGGACAGTGCAGCACTCCCTCAGTACTGACCCTCCAACAGTGCGGCACTCCCTCACCACTGACCCTCCGACAGTGCGGCACTCCCTCAGTACTGACCCTCTGACAGTGCGGCACTCCCTCAACACTGACCCTCTGACAGTGCGGCACTCCCTCAACACTGACCCTCCGACAGTGTGGCACTCCCTCAGTACTGAGCCTCCGACAGTGCGGCACTCCCTCAGTACGGACCCTCTGACAGTGTGGCGCTCCCTCAGCACTGACCCTCTGACAGTGCGGCACTCCCTCAGTACTGACCCTCCGACAGTGCGGCACTCCCTCAACACTGACCCTCTGACAGTGCGGCACTCCCTCAACACTGACCCTCCGACAGCGCGGCGCTCCGTCAGTACTGACCCTCTGACAGTGTGGCACTCCCTCAGTACTGACCCTCTGACAGTGCGGCACTCCCTCAGTACTGACCCTGTGACAGTGCACCACTCCCTTAGCACTGACCCTCCGACAGTGCGGCACTCCCTCAACACTGACCCTCCGACAGTGTGGCGCTCCCTCAGTACTGAGCCTCCGACAGTGCGGCACTCCCTCAGTACGGACCCTCTGACAGTGTGGCGCTCCCTCAGTACTGACCCTCCGACAGTGCGGCGCTCCCTCAGTACTGACCCTCTGACAGTGCGGCGCTGCCTCAGTACTGACATTCCGACAGTGCAGCACTCCCTCAGCACTGACCCTCCGACAGTGCGGCACTCCCTCAGCACTGACCCTCCGACAGTGCGGCACTCCCTCAGTACTGACCCTCCGACAGTGCGGCACTCCCTCAGCACTGACCCTCCGACAGTGCGGCACTCCCTCAGTACTGACCCTCCGACAGTGCGGCACTCCCTCAGTACTGACCCTCCGACAGTGCAGCACTCCCTCAGCACTGACCCTCCGACAGTGCGGCGCTCCCTCAGCACTGTCCCTCTGACAGTGCGGCACTCCCTCAGCACTGACCCTCCGACTGTGCAGCACTCCCTCAGTACTGACCCTCCGACAGTGCAGCACTCCCTCAGCACTGACCCTGTGACAGTGCGGCACTCCCTCACCACTGTCCCTCCGACAGTGCGGCACTCCCTCAGCACTGACCCTCCGACAGTGCGGCACTCCATCAGTACTGCCCCTCCGACAGTGCAGCACTCCCTCAGCACTGACCCTCTAACAGTACAGCACTCCCTCCGCACTGACCCTGTGACAGTGCAGCACACCCTTAGCACTGACCCTCTGACAGTGCAGCACTCCCTCAGTACTGAACCTCGGACAGTGCAGCACTCTCTCCGTACTGACCCTGTGACAGTATAGCACTCCCTCCGCACTGACCCTGTGACAGTACAGCACTCCCTGCACACTGACCCTGTAACAGTGCAGCACTCCCTCCGCACTGACCCTGTGACAGTACAGCACTCCCTCCGCACTGACCCTGTGACAGTACAGCACTCCCTCCGCACTGACCCTGTGACAGTACAGCACTCCCTCCGCACTGACCCTGTGACAGTACAGCACTCCCTCCACACTGACCCTGTGACAGTACAGCACTCCCTCCGCACTGACCCTGTGACAGTACAGCACTCCCTCCGCACTGACCCTGTGACAGTACAGCACTCCCTCCGCACTGACCCTGTGACAGTACAGCACTCCCTCCGCACTGACCCTGTGACAGTACAGCACTCCCTCCGCACTGACCCTGTGACAGTACAGCACTCCCTCCACACTGACCCTGTGACAGTACAGCACTCCCTCCGCACTGACCCTGTGACAGTACAGCACTCCCTCCGCACTGACCCTGTGACAGTACAGCACTCCCTCCGCACTGACCCTGTGACAGTACAGCACTCCCTCCACACTGACCCTGTAACAGTGCAGCACTCCCTCCACACTGACCCTGTGACAGTACAGCACTCCCTCCACACTGACCCTGTGACAGTACAGCACTCCCTCCGCACTGACCCTGTGACAGTACAGCACTCCCTCCGCACTGACCCTGTGACAGTACAGCACTCCCTCCACACTGACCCTGTAACAGTACAGCACTCCCTCCGCACTGACCCTGTGGCAGTACAGCACTCCCTCCGCACTGACCCTGTGACAGTACAGCACTTCCTCCGCACTGTGCTGTGAATGTTACAGTGAGTGTTAGGTTTGTCTTGAGTTGGCCCTGAACCTTCCTCCTCTGTCGAGGGCGACCTGCCCTGAGGCACTGCTTCATTCCTCCTTCCCCTACTGGATGAGGACAGACTTTTGCACATTCGCTTTATCTGAAACTTTCCTCCTTTTGACCAGATCATTAAGATTTTCATCTTGGCCACCAATCCTAATCCTACAGCAAGTGTGAGCTGCTTTTACAACCGCAGAGATGTACAGCAGTGAAACAAACCCTTCGGTCCTACCCGTCCATGCTGACCAAATATCCCAACCTCATCTTGTCCCATTTGCCAGCACTTGGCCCATATCCCTCCAAACCCTTCCTATCCATGTCCCCATCCAGATGCCTTTTAAATGTTGTCATTGTACCAGCCTCCACCACTTCCTCTGGCAGCTCAATCCATACACACACCACCCTCTGTGTGAAACAGTTGCCCCTTAGGTCTCTTTTATATCTTTCCCCTCTCACCCTAAACCTATGCTCTCTTGTTTTGGGACCCTCTACCTTGTCTATTTACCCTATCCATGACCCCTCATGATTTTCTCAACCTCTATAAGGTCACCCCTCAGCCTCCGTCGCTCCAGGGAAAACAGCCCCAGCCTGTTCAGCCTCTCCCTGTAGCTCAAACCCTCCAACCCTGAAAACATCCTTGTAACTCTTTTCTGAACCATTTCAAGTTTCACAACATCTTTCCTTTAGCAGAGAGAATTGACCGCCATATTCCAACAGTGGCCTAACCAATGTCCTGTACAGCTGCAACATGACCTCCCAACTCCTGTACTCAATGCTCTGACCAATAAAGGAAAGCATACCAAACGCCTTCTTCACTATCCTATCTACCTGCGACTCCATGTTCAAAGAGCTGTGAACCTTCACTCCAAGGTCTCATTGTTCAGCAACCCTCCCCACGACCTTAGCATTAAGACTTTTCCCCAGGGCAAGATTGACTGGTCCGAGAAGTCATAGTTTGAAGATATTAGGAGGAAGGTATAAAGGAGACATCAGAGATAGGTTCTTTTTGCAGAAAATTGTGAACGCATGGAATGCGTTGCCAGCTGTGGTGGTGGAAGCAGAGTCATTAGGGACATTTTAGCGACTGCTGGACATGCACATGGAGAGCAGTGAGTTGAGGGGTGCGTAGGTTAAGTTACTATATTTTACATTAGGATTAAACCTCGACACAACATCGTGGGCCTGTTCTGTGCTGTACTTTTCTACGTTCTCTCTATTAAGTGTGTATGTCCTGCCCTGATTTGCCTTTCCAAAATGCAGCACCTCACATTTATCTCAATTAAACTCCATCTGCCACTCCTCAGCCCATTGGCCCGTCTGACCAAGATCTCATTGTCATCTGAGGTCACCTTCTGTGTTGGAGAAAGTGAGGACTGCAGATGCCGGAGATCGGAGCTGAAAAATGTGTTGCTGGAAAAGCGCAGCAGGTCAGGCAGCATCCAAGGAGCAGGAGAATCGATGTTTCGGGGCATGAGCCGCATCTTCAGGAATGAGGAAAGTGTGCCAAGCAGGCGAAGATAAAAGGTAGGGAGGAGGGACTTGGGGGTGGTTGCCAGTCCATTACACCTCCAATTTTAGTGTCATCTGCAAACTTACTAACTGTATCTCCTATGTTCACATCCAAACCATTTGTATAAATGACAAAAAGTAGTGGACCCAGCACCGATCCTTGTGGCACTCCACTGGTCAACAGGCCTCCATCACCACCTTAAAGCCAATTTTGTATCCAGTTGGCTAGTTCTCCCTGGATTCCATGTGATCGCACCTTGCTCAGCAATCTACCACGCAGAACCCTTGTCGAAAGCCTTGCAGAAGATCAGCAGTCTCTTTTGCTGCTCATTTAAAAAAAAAACAATCAAATTAGTGAGACGCGAATTCCCACGCACAAAGCCATTATCCCTAATCAGTCCTTGCCTGTCCAAATACATGTAAATCCTGTCCCTCAGGATTCCCTCCAACAACATCCCCAGCACTGACATCGGGCTCACCGGTCTATACTTCCCTGTGTTTTCCCTCCCACCTTCCAGATCTCCAGCCCCTCACCTGTGGTATCTCTCTCAGCAAGGTGTCCAGTAATCACTCCCCCTGAGCTTCCCATAAAGTTCTGGGATACACCAGATCAGTCATGAAATCGTACAGCACGGAAACACACCCTTCGGTCCAACCCGTCCATGCCGACCAGATATCCTAAATTAATCTAGTCCCATTTGCCAGCACTTGGCCCATATCCCTCTCATCTTTCCCGTCGAAGGGCTTTTGCCCGAAACGTCAATTTTTCCTGCTCCTCGGATGCTGCCTGGCCTGCTGTGCTTTTCCAGGACCACTCTCATCTTGACTCTAATCTGCAGTAGCCACTCCTGCCTGGCACATCCCTCCAAACCCTTCCTATTCATATACCCATCCGGATGCCTTTTAAATGCTGTACTTGTCTTTTAAACCTTGTACCTGTCCCCACATCCACCACTTCCTCTGGAAGATCATTCCACACACCGAACCACTTCCTCTGTGGAAAAAAGTTGCCCCTCAAACCCCCTTCGAAACCGTCCTCCTCTCATGCAAAAAAATTTGCCCCAGATTTGAAATCCCCCACCCCAAGACACTGGCCGTTCACCTTATCCGTGCCCCTCGTGATTTTATAAATCTCTATAAGATCACCTGTCAACTTCCGATGAAGAAAGATCCAGTGAAAAAGTTCCCCGCCTATCCAGCCTCTCCCCATAGCCCAAACACCGCATTCCTGCCAACATCTGAACTCTCTCCAGTTTAATAATCTCCTTCCTATAACTGGGAGACCAGAACTGGCCACAGTATTCCAAAAGAGGCCTCACCGACGTCCTATACATGTTCCACATAACATCCCAACGCCGATACTCAAAGATCTCCCGGGGATTTATCTGCCTTTATGCATTTTAAGACCTTGAGCAATATGGACATCAATCCTATAATGTGTTGTACCTTCTAAGTGGTGAAATCTCTTGTGGTGTCACAGGGAAGATGAATTGGAACACAGAGGCCCAGTCAAGGAGGTCAGATTTAAGGATCACCTTCCAGGATCATGGAGTAAAGTGCAGGGAGGGATTTCCAGAGCTCACTGACCCCAGGCGGCTGCTGGCAACGATGGAGTGACGGGAATACTGGGGGAGTGATGGATGTTCGAATGATCAGATTCGGAGGAAGGTGAAGGGCATGTGAATAGACGGGGTGGAAGATGTGAGGTCATGAGGGATTTGAAAACACAGACTCCCTACAGTGAGCACACAGGCTATTCAGCCCAAAACGTCAACACCGACCCTCTGAAGAGTATCGCACCCAGACCCATTCCCCTACCTTATTGCTCTACATTTCCAATCCACCCTAACCTGCACATCCCTGGGCACTATGGGACAATTTAGCACGGCCAATCCACCCTAATCTGCACATCCCTGGGCACTATGGGACAATTTAGCACGGCCAATCCACCCTAATCTGCACAACCCTGGGCACTATGGGACAATTTAGCACGGCCAATCCACCCTAACCTGCACATCCCTGGGCACTATGGGATAATTTAGCATGGCCAATCCACCCTAACCTGCACATCCCTGGGCACTATGGGACAATTTAGCACGGCCAATCCACCCTAACCTGCACAACCCTGGGCTCGATGGGACAGTTTAGCACGGCCAATCCACCCTAACCTGCACATCCCTGGGCACTATGGGACAATTTAGCACGGCCAATCCACCCTAACCTGCACATCCCTGGACACTATGGGACAATTTAGCACGGCCAATCCCACTCTAACAAGCACATCCCTGGGCACTATGGGACAATTTAGCACGGCCAATCCCACTCTAACAAGCACATCCCTGGGCACTATGGTACAATTTAGCACGGCCAATCCACCCTAATCTGGGCCTGAGGATTGGCGCAGGCTGGGGGGGGGCGGAAGGGCCTGTGTTCCTGGCTCCTCTTCCTTTGCTTCCAGCCCATTTCATGGCTCTGGGGTTGAGTCATAGCCCATACCGTTGGAATCCTGGACCAGACTCTGATGACGCAGAAGAAAATCCAGACAGAGTTACAGAGTGACAAGGACGCAAACTGACATCGAAAGCTGCTGATCAGGAGTCCCAGGCCTACACACCAGGCTCTTCCTCAAAGCCATCTCTGAAGCAACTGAATTTGTCGTGAGAGGATCAGAACATAAACCTAGTGGCAGCAATGGGCGAGTGGTATGTCACTGGTCTGTTACCTCAGACACCCAGGTAACATTCCTGCCCCGGCAGAAGGTGGAATTTGACCTCAACGAAAATCTAGATCCCACCCTCGGGCGACTGTCTAGGCGGAGATTGCACATTCTCCCCCCGTGTCTGTGTGGGGTTTCCTCCGGGTGCTCCGGTTTCCTCCTACAGTCCAAAGATGTGCAGGTTAGGGTGGATTGGCCGTGCTAAATTGTCCCATAGTGCCCAGGGATGTGCAGGTTAGGGTGGATTGGCCGTGCTAAATTGTCCCATAGTGCCCAGGGATGTGCAGGTTAGGGTGGATTGGGCGTGCTAAATTGTCCCATAGTGCCCAGGGATGTGCAGGTTAGGGTGGATTGGCCGTGCTAAATTGTCCCGTAGTGTCCAGGGATGTGCAGGTTAGGGTGGATTGGGCGTGCTAAATTGTCCCATAGTGCCCAGGGATGTGCAGGTTAGGGTGGATTGGCCGTGTTAAATTGTCCCATAGTGCCCAGAGATGTGCAGGTTAGGGTGGATTGGGCGTGCTAAATTGTCCCATAGTGCCCAGGGATGTGCAGGTTAGGGTGGATTGGCCGTGCTAAATTGTCCCATAGTGCCCAGGGATGTGCAGGTTAGGGTGGATTGGCCGTGCTAAATTGTCCCATAGTGTCCAGGGATGTGCAGGTTAGGGTGGATTGGCCGTGCTAAATTGTCCCATAGTGTCCAGGGATGTGCAGGTTAGGGTGGATTGGCCGTGCTAAATTGTCCCATTGTGCCCAGGGATGTATAGGTTAGGGTGGATTGGCCGTGCTAAATTGTCCCATAGTGCCCAGGGATGTGCAGGTTAGGGTGGATTGGCTGTGCTAAATTGTCCCATAATGCCCAGGGATATGCAGATTAGGGTGGATTGGCCATGCTAAATTGTCCCATAGTGCCCAGGGATGTGCAGGATAGGGTGGATTGGCCGTGCTAAATTGTCCCATAGTGCCCAGGGATGTGCAGGTTAGGGTGGATTGGCCGTGCTAAATTGTCCCATTGTGCCCAGGGATGTACAGGTTAGGGTGGATTGGCCGTGCTAAATTGTCCCATAGTGCCCAGGGATGTGCAGGTTAGGGTGGATTGGCCGTGCTAAATTGTCCCATAGTGCCCAGGGATGTGCAGGTTAGGATGGATTGGCCGTGCTAAATTGTCCCATAATGCCCAGGGATATGCAGGTTAGGGTGGATTGGCTGTGCTAAATTGTCCCATAATGCCCAGGGATATGCAGATTAGGGTGGATTGGCCATGCTAAATTGTCCCATAGTGCCCAGGGATGTGCAGGTTAGGGTGGATTGGCCGTGCTAAATTGTCCCATAGTGTCCAGGGATGTGCAGGATAGGGTGGATTGGCCGTGCTAAATTGTCCCATAGTGCCCAGTGATGTGCAGGTTAGGGTGGATTGGCCGTGCTAAATTGTCCCATAGTGTCCAGGGATGTGCAGGTTAGGGTGGATTGGCCATGCTAAATTGTCCCATAGTGTCCAGGGATGTACAGGATAGGGTGGATTGGCCGTGCTAAATTGTCCCATAGTGTCCAGGGATGTGCAGGTTAGGGTGGATTGGCCGTGCTAAATTGTCCCATAATGCCCAGGGATGTGCAGGTTAGGGTGGATTGGCCATGCTAAATTGTCCCATAATGCCCAGGGATGTGCAGGTTAGGGTGGCCCCTCCTCAGAACGTCGTGGGATGTTTCGAATCTGGTAGCTGACGAATCAGACTCGAAATGTTAGCTTCTTCTCTCTCTTGCTCTGCACACAGACGCTGGTAGAATACCCCCAGCCTTCTCAGACTCAGAAATAAACTCTGGATGTTTGCCCAGTGCAGGCCTGTTGCTGGGTCTGAAATCATTAACTGATATAATTAGCAGCACATTAGCAACCCAGGGTGTCCACATTTGCATCTGCAATGGGCCTTTGGCCTCTGTTGGCTTTGTGCTGGAGATGACATTGTTGACTGCAGTCTGGCCTTTTCAATCGGGGCAATTAGCACCTCCTTGTTCATTCGCAGACCTGTGTACACTGGGAATATTCACTTTCTGATTCCTGATGTCCAAAGTCAGCTTCTCAAGGGGGAAAAAAAACAATACTGAAGGTGAAGCGATGCAACATGTCTGCTCATGTCTGCCCTGATCGAATCCCCACTTTTTTTTAATTTCAAAATATACTTTATTCATAGAAATAAACCTTTGGTACTTGTACAATTTGTCATGTCGTTCATAGATATATATGTTGCATGTCTTAAACATTACAAAGAACAGATTGAATTACTCGAATTTACAGTTATCCTATTTACAGTTCCCTTTATTCACCATCCAGTCTCTTATTATTTAGCTGTGGCTTCAGCAGGACCCACCTACTGAGTGGGTGCCCTGTTATACAATAGCAAATGAACCTTTTTTAATCCCAGTTTATGGGGTTACCCTTGTCCATTTGACTGTCCTGTCTCTGGGGAAGCTGTCTGCATCCCCCATGGTGAGCACGAACTGCTGGACCCTCGCTGGGCTGAGGTAGCTATCCAGGCTCTCACTGGGGTCATTTACCTGCTCTGGTGTCATTGATGGAAATGTGTTGCTGGAAAAGCGCAGCAGGTCAGGCAGCATCCAGGGAACAGGAGAATCGACGTTTCGGGCATAAGCCCTTCTTCAGGAATCCTTGGATGCTGCCTGACCTGCTGCGCTTTTCCAGCAACACATTTCCAGCTCTGATCTCCAGCATCTGCAGACCTCACTTTCTCCTGGTGTCATTGAGCCAAGGCAAGGGTCCGCACCGTCCAGTTCTGTGTCTGACAGTGGGACTGTCAGAGGATCACAGCTCTCAGTTGTCTGTGGTTGTGGGGCAGTGGGTACCCCCTGGTTCTCACTGGGTAGAGGGTGGACTTCGGGGGGTCCGTTGTTTCCCGGTTGGGAGGAAATGCCCTCCTCTTTATCTACGGCACTCTGTCTCTTCTTCTGGTGGTGATGACATTCTGTGCGCCCGTCTTCCCCATCCGAAGAGCTGGCCGTCCCTCCCTCGTGCAGCTGTCTTTTCCCCCTTTGCTGGGAGGCTTTGGGGGCCTGGCCGGATTTTCTCTTCCTGTTTTTAACAGGTATCCACTCCTCTGCCTGCTCCATTACCTTCTCCTCCATTGCTTCCAGCTAGAGCTAGGATCAGCTGCTGTATCTCTCCGCTGTCTGCCACCTCCTCTACACCAGCCTGTTCTTCTTTCTGGGTGCCACCAGAGTCCGTTTCTCTGCTGTCTGGGTGCACCTTACTGGTCTTTGGGGGTACATGGCTAGCATTGCCACCTCCAGCCATCTGTGTGTAAGTGGGGCCCCCCCCCCCGTCTTGGGCAGGTCTTGTACACGTGGCCCACCTCTCCGCACAGGTTGCAGCTCTTTGCTTCCTGACAGTCCTTAGTCAGGTGACCCTCCTGTTTGCAGTTCCTGCAGATGGTCACCTTGCAATCCGCCGCCACGTGTCCCGACTTCCCGCAGGCTCGGCACACTTTCGGCTGCCCTGCATATGTCAGGTAGCCTCTGCTCCCTCCAATTGCGAAGCTCGAGGGTGGGTGGAGAATGTTCCCATTGCCATCGACCCTCAGAGTCACCCTGACCTGCCGCTTACTGGTCCAGATTCTAAAGGGGTAGATCACATCGGTGGCTTCTCCCTCAACTTGGACGTACCTTCCCCAGGAAGGTCAGGACATCAGCCGCTGGAACAGAGGGGTTGTACATATGATCGAATCCCCACGGTGTGCAAACAGGCCATGTGACCCATCAGGTCCTTACAAACCCAGCCAAGAGAGTCCCAGCCTATCCCTGTAATACCAAATTTCCCTCGGCCAATCCACCCTAACCTGCACATCCCTGGGCACTATGGGACAATTTAGCACGGCCAATCCACCCTAACCTGCACATCGCTGGGCACTATGGGACAATTTAGCACGGCCAATCCACCCTAACCTGCACATCCCTGGGCACTATGGGACAATTTAGCACGGCCAATCCACCCTAACCTGCACATCGCTGGGCACTATGGGACAATTTAGCACGGCCAATCCACCCTAACCTGCACATCCCTGGGCACTATGGGACAATTTAGCACGGCCAATCCACCCTAACCTGCACATCCCTGGGCACTATGGGACAATTTAGCACGGCCAATCCACCCTAACCTGCACATCCCTGGGCACTATGGGACAATTTAGCACGGCCAATCCACCCTAACCTGCACATCCCTGGGCACTACGGGACAATTTAGCACGGCCAATCCACCCTAACCTGCATATCCCTGGGCACCATGGGACAATGTAGCACGGCCAACCCACCCTAACCTGCACATCCCTGCACACTATGGGACAATTTAGCACGGCCAATCCACCCTAACCTGCACATCCCTGGGCACTACGGGACAATTTAGCACGGCCAATCCACCCTAACCTGCATATCCCTGGGCACCATGGGACAATGTAGCACGGCCAACCCACCCTAACCTGCACATCCCTGGGCACTATGGGACAATTTAGCACGGCCAATCCACCCTAACCTGCACATCCCTGGGCACTACGGGACAATTTAGCACGGCCAATCCTCCCTAACCTGCACATCGCTGGACACTACGGGACAATTTAGCACGGCCAATCCACCCTACCCTGCACATCCCTGGGCACTACGGGACAATTTAGCACGGCCAATCCACCCTAACCTGCACATCCCTGGGCAGTACGGGACAATTTAGCGTGGCCAATTCACCCTAACCTGCACATCCCTGGACACTACGGGACAATTTAGCACGGCCAATCCACCCTAACCTGCACATCACTGGGCACTATGCGACAATTTAGCACGGCCAATCCACCCTAACCTGCACATCCCTGGGCACTACGGGACAATTTAGCACGGCCAATCCACCCTAACCTGCACATCCCTGGGCACTACGGGACAATTTAGCACGACCAATCCAGCCTGACCTGCACATCCCTGGGCACTATGGGACAATTTAGCATGGCCAATCCACCCTAACCTGCACATCCCTGGGCACCATGGGACAATTTAGCATGGCCAATCCACCCTAACCTGCACATCCCTGGGCACCATGGGACAATTTAGCATGGCCAATCCACCCTACCCTGCACATCCCTGGGCACTACGGGACAATTTAGCACGGCCAACCCACCCTAACCTGCACATCCCTGGGCACTATGGGACAATTTAGCACGGCCAATCAACCCTAACCTGCACATCCCTGGGCACCATGGGACAATTTAGCACGGCCAATCCACCCTAACCTGCACATCCCTGGACACTATGGGACAATTTAGCACGGCCAATCCACCCTAACCTGCACATCCCTGGACACTATGGGACAATTTAGCACGGCCAATCCACCCTAACCTGTACATCCCTGGGCTCTATGGGACAATTTAGCACGGCCAATCCACCCTAACCTGCACATCCCTGGGCACTACGGGACAATTTAGCACGGCCAATCCACCCTAACCTGAACATCCCTATGCACTACGGGACAATTTAGCATGGCCAATCCACCCTAACCTGCACATCCCTGGGCACTACGGGACAATTTAGCACGGCCAATCCACCCTAACCTGCACATCCCTGGGCACTACGGGACAATTTAGCACGGCCAATCCTCCCTAACCTGCACATCCCTGGACACTACGGGACAATTTAGCACGGTCAATCCACCCTAACCTGCACATCCCTGGGCACTACGAGACAATTTAGCACGGCCAATCCACCCTAACCTGCACATCCCTGGGCACTACGGGACAATTTAGCGTGGCCAATTCACCCTAACCTGCACATCCCTGGACACTATGGGACAATTTAGCACGGCCAATCCACCCTAACCTGCACTTCCCTGGGCACTACGGGACAATTTAGCACGACCAATCCAGCCTGACCTGCACATCCCTGGGCACTATGGGACAATTTAGCATGGCCAATCCACCCTAACCTGCACATCCCTGGGCACCATGGGACAATTTAGCATGGCCAATCCACCCTAACCTGCACATCCCTGGGCACCATGGGACAATTTAGCATGGCCAATCCACCCTACCCTGCACATCCCTGGGCACTACGGGACAATTTAGCACGGCCAACCCACCCTAACCTGCACATCCCTGGGCACTATGGGACAATTTAGCACGGCCAATCAACCCTAACCTGCACATCCCTGGGCACCATGGGACAATTTAGCACGGCCAATCCACCCTAACCTGCACATCCCTGGACACTATGGGACAATTTAGCATGGCCAATCCACCCTAACCTGCACATCCCTGGGCACTACGGGACAATTTAGCACGGCCAATCCACCCTAACCTGAACATCCCTATGCACTACGGGACAATTTAGCATGGCCAATCCACCCTAACCTGCACATCCCTGGGCACTACGGGACAATTTAGCACGGCCAATCCACCCTAACCTGCACATCCCTGGGCACTACGGGACAATTTAGCACGGCCAATCCTCCCTAACCTGCACATCCCTGGACACTATGGGACAATTTAGCACGGTCAATCCACCCTAACCTGCACATCCCTGGGCACTACGGGACAATTTAGCACGGCCAATCCACCCTAACCTGCACATCCCTGGGCACTACGGGACAATTTAGCGTGGCCAATTCACCCTAACCTGCACATCCCTGGACACTACGGGACAATTTAGCACGGCCAATCCACCCTAACCTGTACATCCCTGGGCACTACGGGACAATTTAGCACGGCCAATCCACCCTAACCTGCACATCCCTGGGCACTACGGGACAATTTAGCACGGCCAATCCACCCTAACCTGCACATCCCTGGGCACTACGGGACAATTTAGCACGGCCAATCCACCCTAACCTGCACATCCCTATGCACTACGGGACAATTTAGCACGGCCAATCCACCCTAACCTGCACATCCCTGGGCACTACGGGACAATTTAGCACGGCCAATCCACCCTAACCTGCACATCCCTGGGCACTACGGGACAATTTAGCACGGCCAATCCACCCTAACCTGCACATCCCTGGGCACTACGGGACAATTTAGCACGGCCAATCCACCCTAACCTGCACATCCCTGGGCACTACGGGGCAATTTAGCACGGCCAATCCACCCTAACCTGCACATCCCTGGGCACTACGGGACAATTTAGCACGGCCAATCCACCCTAACCTGCACATCCCTGGGCACTACGGGACAATTTAGCACGGCCAATCCTCCCTAACCTGCACATCCCTGGACACTACGGGACAATTTAGCACGGCCAATCCACCCTACCCTGCACATCCCTGGGCACTACGGGACAATTTAGCACGGCCAATCCACCCTAACCTGCACATCCCTGGGCAGTACGGGACAATTTAGCGTGGCCAATTCACCCTAACCTGCACATCCCTGGACACTACGGGACAATTTAGCACGGCCAATCCACCCTAACCTGCACATCACTGGGCACTATGGGACAATTTAGCACGGCCAATCCACCCTAACCTGCACATCCCTGGGCACTACGGGACAATTTAGCATGGCCAATCCACCCTAACCTGCACATCCCTGGGCACTACGGGACAATTTAGCACGGCCAATCCACCCTAACCTGCACATCCCTGGGCACTATGGGACAATTTAGCATGGCCAATCCACCCTAACCTGCACATCCCTGGGCACTACGGGACAATTTAGCACGGCCAATCCACCCTAACCTGCACATCCCTGGGCACTACGGGACAATTTAGCACGGCCAATCCACCCTAACCTGCACATCCCTGAGCACTACGGGACAATTTAGCACGACCAATCCAGCCTGACCTGCACATCCCTGGGCACTATGGGACAATTTAGCATGGCCAATCCACCCTAACCTGCACATCCCTGGGCACTACGGGACAATTTAGCACGGCCAATCCACCCTAACCTGCACATCCCTGGGCACTACGGGACAATTTAGCACAGCCAATCCACCCTAACCTGCACATCCCTGGGCACTACGGGACAATTTAGCACGGCCAATCCAGCCTGGCCTGCACATCCCTGGGCACTACGGGACAATTTAGCACGGCCAATCCACCCTAACCTGCACATCCCTGGGCACTATGGGACAATTTAGCACGGCCAATCCACCCTAACCTGCACATCCCTGGGCACTACGGGACAATTTAGCACGGCCAATCCAGCCTGACCTGTACATCCCTGGGCACTATGGGACAATTTAGCATGGCCAATCCACCCTAACCTGCACATCCCTGGGCACCATGGGACAATTTAGCATGGCCAATCCACCCTAACCTGCACGTCCCTGGGCACCATGGGACAATTTAGCACGGCCAATCCACCCTAACCTGCACATCCCTGGGCACTATGGGGCAATTTAGCACGGCCAATCCACCCTAACCTGCACATCCCTGGGCACTATGGGACAAATTAGCATGGCCAATCCACCCTGACGCGCATATCTTTGGACTGTGGGAGGAAACCGGAGCACCCGGAGGAAACCCCACGCAGACACAGGGAGAACGTGCAAACTCCACACAGACAGTCGCCTGAGGGTGGGATCGAACCTGGCGCTGTGAGGCAGCAGTGCTAACCCACTGAGTCCCTTGGAAAAGCTTTTCCGCTCGGAGCGTGGTGGGGGTCAGGGATGCACTCCCTGGGAAGGTAGCTGACAATGGAAACCTCACAATCTTTGGAAAATACACTGCTGAGCACCTGAAGGGTGTGGGCCTACAATCCAGCCTGTGGGCCTTGTGTGATAAGTGGATCCAACTGCAGTAGCTGTGTGTTTTTGGTGGGACAGTCCCAATGACTGTGTGATTCTCTGATGGCTAATCTCCCACAGCACCATATTCCCACACTCTCCCTGATATCTTTCATATCCAGGAAGCCTGCCATCTCTGACTTACCCTCAATGACTCACCATCTACTGCCCCACCCCCAGGGGCAGAGAATGTCAATGAGATTCCCAAACCCCCCACCCCCCTCTCTTTCTCTTTCTCTCTGTCTGGGTGAAAGAATCCATCCCCATCTCAGTGACAATCTTGCCCCTACCCTGAGATTGTGTGTCCCCTTGTTCCAGAATCCTCTATAGCCAGAGAGTTGGTGTGGTATGGGGGCAGCGGGGGGGTTGCAGAATTACTGAATACAGTTCAGCCTGAAACGGTGCAGAGAAGGATGGTGCCAGGGTTGGAAGGTTTGAGCTACAGGGAGAGGCTGAACAGGCTGGGGCTGTTTTCCCTGGATCATCAGAGGCTGAGGGGTGACCTGATAGAGGTTTATAAAATCATGAGGGGCTCAGGTAGGATAAATAGACAGAGTCTTTTCCCTGGGGTGGGGGAGTCCAGAACTAGAGGGGCATAGGCTTAGGGTGAGAGGGGGAAGGTATGCAAAGGGACCTAAGGGACAATTTTTCACACAGAGGATGGTGTGTGTATGGAATGAGCTGCCAGAGGAAGTGGTGGAGGCTGGTACAATCACAACATTTAAAAGGCATCTGGATGGGGACATGAATAGGAAGGGTTTGGAGGGATATGGGCCAAGTGCTGGCGAATGAGACTAGATTAAAAATCATACAACACCAGGTTATAGTCCAACAGGTTTATTTGGGAAGCACTAGCTTTCGGAGCGACACTCCTTCCTCAGGTGGTCGTGAAGGAGCAGCGTTCTGAAAGCTAGTGTGCTTCCGATTAAACCTGTTGGACTATAACCTGGTGTTGTGTGATTTTTAACTTTGTCCACCCCAGTCCAACACCGGCATCTCCAAACCGGGATTAGATTGGGTTGGGATATCTGGTCGGCATGGACGGGTTGGACCGAAGGGTCTGTTTCCGTGCTGTACCTCTCTGTGACTCGAAATGGACAGCCAAAGGCTACTTTAAGGAACATTTTGGAGAGAGCGAGAGAGAGAGAGAGGTAAGAGAGAGAGAGGGAATTCTAGAATGTAACTAGCAAGGCACCTGAAGGCGTGAAAGCAAGTAAATACTGGAGGAGAGGGGATTCGAGAATGGTGAGAGGGTTTGTGGAAGAGGTCAGGATTCGGGGCTGGAGGAGGTGGCAGTAGTAGGGGGAGAGTGGAGTAGGTGGTGAAGAATTTTCAAAGAATTTAAAATTGGGAGGCAGTTTGTAGGGGACAGAGGGCAGCTCCTAGTGAATGGGTCACTGTGAGTTTATTTCGGACACTGTCTGTCTGAGGCATGTGCAGGGAAGCTGTCTCTACCCCCGCACTTAAACTGATTAAAGAGACCTTTATCAGAATGAGCCAGCCCCCAGCCTTATCTCACGCCCCATTGTGGTCAGGCTGCTCTATTGTTACTTTCCGTCCCCGGGAGAGACAGAACGCATTCTCCATTCTCATCACATGGGTGGCTAGGCTCTCTATCCACACACTGTCCTCCCCACACTGACGTCTCTCTCCCTGTAAACATCCCCAGCAGTACAACTGCATAGATTATCATCGCTTCATTGTGCAGGGTGATAGGAGGCCATTTGA